>NC_056750.1:392766482-392873982 GCF_019279795.1 Protopterus annectens
ATATATATATATATATATATTTATTTATTTATTTATTTATATACACACACACACACACACATGTATATATATATATATATATATATATATATATATATATATATATATATATATATACCTCTGCTTCTCAAACCCCTGGCAGGATGCTATCAGTGGGAGAAATAGTGTAGGCCACCTAAGTCTAATTTTGACACAGAAACAGGTCCGTCCCTACTGGGATGAACCAAAACTGCTAGTCAATCCGATATTTACACGTGTCTTGAAAGATGAACAAGGCAAGGCTTGTACGTATGTGGACTAAATGGATAAAGAGACTGAAGAAGCTTGGGTCGAGACAGTATACTGAATGAGTACTGAGATGTGGAGAGAAGTCAATGTGTAGAGGTGTGGTATGGCTGGGCTAGCAACTGGAGAATGGATGGTTGCTGTGTATGTGGAGCTTGGGGGGGCGGGGAAAGGAACCATGGGGATGAAATTATGGAAGATATATGCAAGTGAAGCAGCACAGCAATAGTGTAGTGGGTAGAGCATCCGCCTAATGAGCAGACATTCCCGGTTCGAGTCCTACTGCAGCACAGTCTATTTTACATGGCAAAGCACATTATAACCAATTTTTTTGTTGCAAAACCCTCTAAATAACACATATGTATGAACTAGAGTATTGCAGGAAATGCACATGTGAAGTGTCATTGTCATAATGAATAAGGCACTAGTAAACAAGTTTAAGCCCAAATAAGCAGTAGTACGCATATGTAAGCACTAGTAAGTGTGTTTAAGTGCATTTGCACGAGGTTAAGCATTGCCTACACAGAGTAAACAAAGTAGAAGCTAACTTAGTGTAAGAAACTGTAACTGGAAGTAAGTACTGCTTAGCTCCACGCAAACCCGCTTAGAACTGCTTTAAAGTGCCTTAATCACTCTGTATCCAATGGCCCGTGTTCTGCCCAGCAACAAAATAAACAGCCTCTGCAAGGCTCAAACTCAGGACCCTGCACACCATAGACAAAGTGATTTAACACTAAGCCATGCCAGATATAAATAAATCTGATGTTTTCCGAAACATATCATCCAGTCCAGGCATGCAACAGTACAAAGTATACCAACATCTAGATGTATGTGTGTGTGTAAATATATTAATATCTAAATAGATACAACATATCTATATATGTATATGTATATATATATATATATATATATATATATATATATATATATATATTTCTAAAAAATATATAAATATATATTAATATATATGAACATATGTACATGCAAATGCCTACATTGACACATATGTGTCTACACCTATATGTCTACATATACACAGCAAGTTACATATGTGTACGCAGATATATATATATATATATATATATATATATATATATAGATATATACGGACATAGTTACATATATGTAAGCAAATATATATATATATATATATATATATATATATATATATATATATATATATATATGTCTATATAGGTATATATGGCCATACATCTGTAGATAGCAATGGCAGATTAACAAAAACACATATGTCCACATGCACTGCTAATGGGGATGAGAGGCCCCATGCACTATACATCTTGTACAAATAGGTATCCCACTCCCACAGCCAAACACGTCCACCCTGCGATACACTACCAAGTGTTGCAGATCCCATAACTAGGACCTGACACAACATGGGCACAAGATGTTAACTTTACTACATCCCACCTGTATGATGTCAGGCTGGTATTGGTAACATATCATGCAGTACAGTCTGCCTCTCATAGGAAATGTAAAATGTGGAAGACATCAACATCCCCAGGATACAGATACACAGACACAGATATGCAGATACAGATATACAGATATACATATATATATATATATATATATATATATATATATATAACTACACATACACACGCAGATATATGTACAGTAAGATACATATGTAGAAGGTATGGGCCACCCATACAAGTGACAATCGCTGCCTGCAACATAGTAGGTCATACAGACTAGTGTTACCAAGGTCCTGGGTTCGAGACTGGCTGTGGGAATTTATTTGGGGTTGGGAAGGTGGCCTAATGGTTAAGGTGTTTGCCATACAAACACAAGGTACAGAGTTTGAGTCTCACAAGGGATAATTGGCTAGGCTTAAAATGGCTCGCAAGGGCAGTTAGCCTAGTACTAACCTATGAACCTATGAACCTACAGAGAGGTCATAGGAAAAAACATCACACACAGATTTGCAGAAATGGAAACCTTTAATTGTGTACTATTACAGTTCTATATGCCATGTCATATAGCTGTTCAGACACTGACATCTGTATAAACAGAGTAATGCAACTGTGAAACAGTTATATTACTAATACAGTGGTCTGGAAAGGTTCACAACTGTTGCTGTCCAGGCCAAGCCCTTCAAATTGTACAATAGTGAGGACAGACTGGGCCACAGGATACCAAACAATCAACAGTATGTAATGCAGGTGTATAGTTCAGCAGCCATTATCTACACTCTGTACAAAATCACTAGGTGGTAAAGACATCATGTGACCAAATGGGTTGTAACTGTTACATAACAAGGCATAACTGACACCATCACAAACACACTGACAAACAGAACAGTCTGTATGGCAGGAGGTAGTAGGCTTGCATTAACCCATTTTATGTAAGTAATGTAAATATAGGTGAAGTATATAGTACTGTACATCCAGATACCCTGAGGCAGCTCACCCCTGATACTCCCATATTTTGTAACAGCCTAGGTCATTTATGGTGTTTGCCCCCCCCCGACTCAATAATACAGGGCCATATACCACTGTTACATACACTGGCCTCTGGAACTGCGGTGGTGGTGCTGCAGTAGCGTTGTCGCCTCACAGTTAGACGTTGCCCGTTCGATTCTCAGTTAGAGCGTCTTCTGTGTGTCGACATGCATGAATGGGCATTCCTTCTTTGAAGGTTGTGCGTTAGGCCCGGCAAACCAGCATGTAAAAATCTACTGCCAATCATTAGCGGACAGTTCCGCTGTGGCGACCCCTAACCGGGAAAAGCCGAAAGACACAAACAAACAAACATACACTGGCCTCTGGAGTGCATAAGGGCACACATGTATTGTGTAGGTGATGCCCACACATATATGGCTCCAGCCCCACCATATGTGTGGGGGATACAACAGCAATGGACTGACAGCAGCAATGGCAGTGTGATGTACTCACAGCCCACTACAGAACAACCTCTGACAGCATATCAAATGTGCAAAGCTTGTTATGTAGGTGGATGACAGAGGCTGGAACACAGGCACAAATGTGGAAAACTGTTGACATACACTAAGCAAGTTGCTGGTGTTACAGGATAGTCTGCAACATACCCTTAGTCAGGGAATTGAGGTTAGAAACAGAAATGGATGTAGCCATGTACTGATAGCACTCAACACACACACTGCCAGTGAAATATCTGACACAGGACCTGTGTGGTGGACAGACAACACATGATAGGCACACATCTGGCCACCAAGAGGATTGGCCCACAGTTGAGAGCTATGCAGACAGACTGCATTCCAAGGTAAACTAGTATGTACCACATACACACCCTGTAACAACAGTACTATACAAAGCATAACACAACTCTACTCACACTCTGTCTATAGTTCCTGAACCTCCTACAAATATGTAGCTGCCCTGAGTGTGCCAGTTCTCCTTTAAGAGGTATTGCTACCTGCTGTTTGTAACACTGATGCCCACACACAGGAAGGATGTCCATCACACAGGAAATGTAAAGGGACCACGCCCACATGATGTAGGGGTTTAGAGTAGGTGGTTGCCATGACAGTGGTAACTGGAAGTACTACACATATGTAATCATATATATATGGCTATCTGGATAATAATATGTACATATATTTCCACCATATGTCCTGGATATGGAGTGTAGCCCTACCCCAGCCTGTATGGTCCCACAGTCGTAGTGCAAGGGGATGTTAGGTATGTATAGCAGGTATATTAGTGATTACACTAATTATGGTGTACAGCACATATGCACCATGTCATGCATGACATATGAACACAGGTTGACAGAGTTGTGGCTGGAAACACATACACAGGGCCAATAATGGCATGTTGCTGTGATAACCTCATACATTTACTGTTGTAACAGAGTTTATTGCAACATATGTCCTGTAAAAAATATGAAGCTAGTAACTGTCATGGCTTTCACCATCTACAGACAGCAATCCTCACACTACCTTCTGCAGTCCACAGATAGATGCTCTGTGGGTAACACATGAAACCAAAGGTACAACACACTGCCTTGTCTGCAGATGGGGATTCATCATAAACATGGAACTGACATGGCAGGTACTGAGACATGTAGGACAGTCATAGCCACACATACACTGTTAACCCAACAGTACTCCAAATGCAGTATAGCAGCACTTACAGTCTGTAGTCAGGTTAGGCACATCCCACTCCTGTGTGTTGCCTTGTTTCCACAGTGTATGTTATTAGAGGTAAATCCCCAATCCATCTGAGATGCTGTTTGCCAAACAACAGATTTAGTTCCTGCTCACAGTGAATGAAGAGAGCCAACACCAACATGATGTTCCTAGATATTGGAGAGTGTTTCCATGCATTTGGCTATGGGAATGTTAACACAACTGTTCCACATACAGTCAGCCAGGGGAGGGCCGCAGTTCATGCAGAGGCCATCAGCTGATCATGAGCATCACTTAAAATACACATGCTGCCGCCAAGCAAAGCAGGGGTAAGTCTCCACATCCACCAGAGAGGGAGTGGGAGAGGCAGACAGAGGCAAAGACAAGTCATGGAGGGGTGGGAGATTAAAACGACAGCATCAACACAGCCACACTCTCACAGGGATGCACACACATTGACACACTTGGCAGGGCCAGGATTACAACTCACATTGTCACATGTACAGGTATCATATGCACCACATGGGTCATATGGGAGTTGTATGGGCAAAGGGTATGGGAAGGTGTCTGACATCAGACAGCATGCTTCAGTATGTCCATGGGGGTTGTAAGGAGTGTGGATGTGAACATATGCACCATACAACACACAGGGTGCCAGTACTGACATGCATGGGTGCATGTCTGCACGGGTGTGTGGTGGCCGACTGTGCCAGGTGGCTGTACAAGGTTAGGCGATGGGTATACCTTGGCATCAGGCCACATGACAATGGTCTGCATTGTGGCTCAGGGCTGTAGTGTCTGCATTTGCCCACCCAGGTGGGTATTGTATCCCCCATCCAGTCACCTGGGTGACTATTGTGTGTGGTCAATTCTGTGCATCGCTTGCCATGTATGTGTTCCTTAGTCCATGACATGGACGGTGTCTGGGATGTGCACACCTCCCACATGCATGTACAGTGATATGTGGAGCTATACCTGGGGTGTCTGGCCCATGTTGTGAACACAGATTATCATCGGATGTGCCAGTCTTCACCACCTGTGGCGGGTACTGGTAATGGGTAGCAGGTTTACCCTGCACCTACATTGATAGCATGCTAACAGCATTCCCTGGTGTCAGTGGCATCTGTCAATACAGGGCATGTTGTCAGGCATGGTATGTCCTTTGTGGGTCACATATGATGGCACCACAGGTATTGCAGGTGTCTATTGGGGAATATGGGGAAGGTGCACTGTCGGCATGTACGTGCATATTGAACAGATGGACAGAATGCCATGCCCTCTGTAGCCCACAGCTATCACCCCATAGTTACTATCAGTGGCCGATATGCAGTGTACTACCCACATATTAGCTGTTGCCTAGGCATGTGTGTGTGTGTGTGTGTGTGTGTGTGTGTGTGTGTGTGTGTGTGTGTGTGTGTGTGTGTGTGTATGAGACATGGTTTGAGAGTGTGCTCTGGATAATATCGGAGTTGCTAACTGTGATTGCCTGGCCTTGATGTCACATGTATGGGTATGGCTTTGCACCCCAGCCTTTCAGCTATTTCACATCTATTATCCCTGTATGGTGGACATTGTGATATATAGTAGGGCCACCATATAAGAAATATGCCAAACCCACTCCACATTGGCCACAGGTGTCACACATTCACAACCACCTCCACACAGGATATGAGTTACAAACACACACACACATGCACGTGCGCTCCCCCACCTGTCATGTCTGGGAGTAGAACCTGTACCTAACTAATTTATTACACTACAGCACTATGCAGTTATAGTATGCACCATGGAGATTACTGGAGCACTCCTTCCCCAAAGGTGCATACACAATGAATGACATCAGCAGGATTGCCAAAGCAGGCCATTTGAAATGCACTGCATGTGACTAGCCTAAAATGCATTGCTCCCTACACCGACAGTGACACACACACAAAACATCCACAACCGACCTGGGTGGGTATAGAACCCCTAACAGAGGTCTATATCACACTACAGCATGGAGCTGTTATGGGACAGACCACCGGGATTACTGAAGAACTCCTTCCCCAAAGGTGTACACACAAACTACGCATAAATTCCTTAAGATTCCAAGAGCAGGATAAGTTATTTCTTACAATTATTTCACTGAACTGCACTTCCGAAATGCTTATAATTGTGCTATACAGTTAATCTACTACATTTTGCACTGTTATAAAGCTTTTTTTACTGTTTCACTGCATTTATGTACTGTTTTATACTGTTTTAACTGTATTTTTCATTGCTAGATACTGTTTCATTACTCTAATTGCATGTTTACTGAATTACTTAACTGTAATCTCCTTTTTCATACTAAGAGTTGTATTTTCTGTTTGTGAGTGCTCTGTCCGAGATTTTCTGTGCATTTTTGATTTTTTGAGGATTCTGTGTTCTAGTCAAGTCTGTTTGCAGTTAAAAGCATTCTCTAGAGTCTGCTTGCGCCTTGATCTGTGTAAAACTTTCATTTAGTGGCTACAGCTAGGAGCTGTAATAGTTTATTTAGTGGCTACAGTTAGGAGCTGTAATAGTTTCCCATCCACCCTCCCTAGTGTTGTGGTGTTCTTATACTTGGTGGCTTTGCAGTTGCCTGCCAATGCTTTATATTTTATCTGTGACATTTCTCCCAGTCTAGTGTCATTAGTTCATTCAATCTAATAGAGAACATGTGTGAAGGCCAGCCCACTCAGATTCTTAACCTTGAGTTAACTTCTGTTCCAGCTTTTTCCATTTCCACTTTACTGAAAAAAAATTTCTAAGCTTGTTTCCCCCCTTTCCTGTAACAAGTCTAGTCCAGATACAGATTTGCTGTTTGCTTAACTAAGGTTAAACTATTCCTGGCGCCATAAAGTCTGCTCTTCAAATTTTCCCTTGCAACTAGCCAGCTTTTTAGTTTTAGCACTCAAATCTGTTTCTTTGAGCTCAACACTTGTTCAGAACTTGTAAGCACTAAATAAGCTACACATTACTACAGCACTCAACATTCCTCACTTGTTTAGAGAAAAACAATTTTTAGTACTTAATAAATAAGCACCTATCCAGGCATGTCTAAAGGTCAGCTCCCAGTGTTTTCTCCTGTCTTCCTGATGAATCTGGGCATCTTGGGACAATGCAACAATTGCCTCGTGTACACAGACAAACCCTTCCTCCTACCACCCAACACTATGACCTGTGAGCGATGCACTTATATAGCCAAACTGGAAGCAAAGCTCTTTTCACCGAAGACTGGACTAGACAGTCAAGAGGAGAAAGTAAACACTTGCACCACACCACACTCATCACATAGTCCCTCAAAACCTACACCACCAAAACACACACACACAGACGCACAAAACACACGCCTACATTCGTGGAGGCTCTCAATAAAAATCTGCCCAAACAACCGAGACCTCCAAAGCAGAAATGCAAGCAACCTCCTCCCCCCAACACCAACCAAATGACACATAGCCCACATACTCAGTGTGTCACTCAACTACAGCCCATAAGGCATAATGTACCCAACACTTTAGTCATAGGTGACTCTGTAGTCAGGCACACTGATGTTCCACTCACCAGGCCAAACAAGGAGAAAGTTACTGTCAGCTGCCTGTCGGTTGCCAGGATCCGCCACATAACACACGCACTCAGGTCACTCCACAACAAGTACAAATATGACTCTATCATTGTCCATGTTGGTATGAATGACCTGAGACATATCTCCCTGGACTACATGAAAAGAGACATGGAGGAGCTCTCCGATCTTGCAGCCCAGGCAGGTATGACCCTAGCCCTGAGTATCATACTGCCATCACCCAGAATAATACCACAGTACAAGGACAAAATGATTGACTTCAACAATTGGCTAAGGTTCTGGTGTCATTCTAAGGGAATCCAGTATCTGTATGCCTGGGATGACATAATCGACAGACCACAATGCTTTGCCAGAGATGGCCTGCACCTGTCATCCTTGGGATTCCGGATACTGGCAAAGGCTCTTGCCACCCTTATAGTGCCTTTTTTAGGAAAGGTTCAAATAACAAATTTGCCACCGTAACAGGTACAAGCAAGCAAAATCTGAGGGTAATGATACTCAAAGCTAGAAGTCTAAACCTCAAAATGTACTCACTTGAGGCACTCCTTAAAATGGAGAATATCGACATTTATGCAGTGACAGAAACCTGGTTCAAAGCTCCAGGGAGCACCCCTGCATTACCAGGCTATAATTCATACCACACCTTTCGGCCACCTAACCTGGACCGAAACACTAAAGGTGGAGGCGTGTCCATATTCATTAAGGATATCCACACCTCCAAGCTAGTTGCTCAGCATAATGCGTCCGAGATTATCCAAGTTCATCTAACTCTGAGCAAGACTGCAATCCACATTGTAGCTTGCTACAGACCTCCCACCATGCCCCAGGATTCCCACTCCTCTTTTTTTGATACACTGGAAAATATTAGGGTACAACCCAACACCCTAATAATGGGTGATTTCAACTACCCCACCATTAACTGGGAAAACTACTCATGTACCACCTCTTTTGCTCAACGTTTTCTGGAATTCATCAATTCCAACACCTTGGATCAACTTATTCACACCCCACCATGGGCAGCAATATCCAAGACCTGGTCATCACCAACATGGGCAACCGGTGTTCCACACCAGAGGTCAATTCCTTGTTGGCAGATCCGACCATAAGCTAATCTCCCTAGACATCCACATCCCATTCCCACCCCCCATTAGGAAAACAACCATACAAATTTTTTCCAAAGCCAACTTCACACTTCTGAAGACAGAAGTGGCAAACTTTACGACACCCATGCAGATGGACAGTAGAGGTGCGACTGCTGAATCCTACACAAATGCATTTTATAAGCACTTACACGAGTGCCTGGATTGTGCTATCTCTAACAGAACCAAGATGCTAGCCTCCAAAAAAAAAGGAAGCCAATCTGGTGGTCTGCCATAGACAAACTCTACAACAGAAGAAAGAAACTGTTGCAAAAAAGAGTAAAATCCCATGATTGGAGGAACTCCCTGATCAGCCTCAGTAAGAAGCTGAGATTCCTCATAAAATCCTCCAAAGCTAGTTATGAAAACAAAATTGCCACTGATTCTAAAGACAACCACAAAGCATTCTATAGCTATGTCAAGAATCTCAATGGCAACACTCAGATCTGCTCTGAGTTACAGCACAATGGCACTAAATATACAGAACCAACTGATATTGACAACATCCTGGCAGGTAGGTTCAGTGCTAACTTTACCCCCTCTCACCCCCTAAAGGGCTCATCTCTATACCGGAAGAATGCAAAGTTCCTGTAATCACGGCTGCTCAGGTAAAAACCTCACTCTCCAAAGCCAAGAACACAGCATCCATGGGATTTGACAACATCCCAGGCTGCCTTCTACATGAACTACAGAATGCACTGGCACCCCACCTAAGTACCATGTTCAGTCATAGCCTCACCTCAGGCTTTGTACCATTTAAATGGTGCACCACGACAGTTATCCCACTCCACAAAGGGGAGCCACAACAGACCCTGGGAACTACAGCCTCATTAGCCTGATGAGCCCGGTCTGCAAGGCCATGGAACATATCATCATGGAACTCATAAACAAAGGCATTGCAGATCTTTAAACTCTGGACCCCACACAGTTACTGTTTGTAAAAGGCAGATCATGTCTCCTAAATCTGATAGACTTCTTTGAAGCAGTCACCAAAGACATAGATGAGGGTAAACTCTGGACCCCCACAGTTACTGTTTGTAAAAGGCAGATCATGTCTCCTAAATCTGATAGACTTCTTTGAAGCAGTCACCAAAGACATAGATGAGGGTAAGGTGGTTCACACAGTCTATCTAGATCTCACCAAGGCATTCAACACCATCCCCCACTCTGGAATTATAGATAAACTCACTAAACTAGGTATAAATCCCTATTTCACAAGATGGGTTGCCAGATGGCTTACTGCCAGAACCCACATTGTGAAAGTAGCAGACTCCAAATCAGACTTCAGACCAGTGACAAGTGGAGTACCACAGGGTTCAGTCCTGGGTCCTCTCCTGTTTGGTATCTAATTCTCTGAACTACAGGCTAACACAGAAGGTCTTTGGCTAACTAAAAATACAAAAATAGAAGCTAAGAAAGGATTAGGATAAGGAACACTCGAGTTGCTTAGATGTCCGTATAAACGCTTTATTAAAACATACGTTTTCGTCTATCAATAGACTTCCTCAGATAAAACCATTACAACTTTTTCTCCCTTCTATATTTGATTTGAAATCTCAAGAACCAACCAACTTTGGCTAACTAAGTTTGCAGATAACTTCAAACTAGGAGCCATGATCAAAACTCATAACAATGTGGACATCTTACAAAAGGGCCTCACTAAGACAGATGCCTGGTGTCAAAGCCATGGCCTCAAGCTCAATGCCAAAAAGTGCATTGTCATCCCCTTTGGTAAAACCTCTGTACCCATAAACTACCACATAGGCGGTAGTCTACTTAACACTGAAAGTGTGATAAGAGACCTTGGGACACAGGTGGACAGTAGTCTCTCCTTTGATAGCCACATCACCACAGTGGTCAGGAAATCCTTCTATATGGCACACCTCATCACAAAGGGTTTCTCATCCAGAAAAAAAGAGGTCATTGTTCCCCTCTACTCGTCACTCATTAGCCCCATTATACAGTACAACACCCCTTTTGGTATGTACCTCACAAGACATCTACAACAACTGGAAAGGCCACAGAAATACTTCACAAGTAGGATTACTGGCCTCAAACAGATGCCTTACACAGACCATCTCAAAAAAACTCCAGCTTTACTCCATTGCATATCACCTACTCAGAGGCAATATCTGCATAACATATAAAGCTATGTCAAACCCAGAGCAGTTGGACATGCTCCACTTAAAGAAATCCCAATCCCTCCGAGCTACATGCTCTAAACCTTGTCACCACAATAAATAGAACATGCTGGAGGGGTAGATTCCTGTCCCAGAGACTTCCCATACTCTGGAACAGACTACCTATCTATTTCAAACAGAGCTCCTCATTAGCACTCTTCAAGAAAAATCTTGATGACTGGATGGGTAATATGAAATTCACCCCGGGGATCACTTCTGTGGCTCTGCTTGACAGGGGCACAGGAAAATAATTTTCTTGGGTGGCGTAAGCCAGGGTACATTTTTGGCTAGGCTTGTATAGGCCCTAGGGCCAATAGCCTAGTACCTGCCTATGAACCTATGGATCAACAGGATTGCCAAAGCAGGCCATTTGAAATGTACTGCGTGTGACTAGCTTAGAATGCATTGCTGCCTACACAGACAGTGACACACACAAAACATCCACAACTTACATGGGTGGGTATAGAACCCCTAACAGAGGTCTATATCATACTACAGCATGGAGCTGTTATGGGACACACCATGGGGTTTACTGGAGAACTCCTTTCCCAAAGGTGTATACACAATGAATGACATCAGCAGGATTGCCAAAGTAGGCCATTTGGAATGTACTGCGTGTGACTAGCCTAAAATGCATTGCTCCCTACACAGACAGTGACACACACACAAAATATCCACAACTGACATGGGTGTGTATATAACCCTTAACAGAGGTCTATATAACACTACAGCATGGAGCTGTTGTAGGATGCACCACGGGGATTACTGGAGAACTCCTTCCCCAAAGGTGTATTTCACAATAAATGACATCAGCAGGATTGCCAAAGTAGGCCATTTGAAATGTACTGAGTGTGACTAGCCTATAATTCATTGCTCCGTAAACAGACATTGAAACACACACAAAACATTCAGAACTGCCAGTGGGTGGGGATGGAACCCTACCACAGTTCTAAATCACACTACAGCAGTACACAGTTATGGCACTCGCTGCAGAGATTACTGGGCTACAACCTTCCCAGAGGTGTATTTCTAGGTTGGTGACATCAACAGCTTTGCCAAAGTTGAGTATATGAATTGTAAGGTGTGAGAGTACCCTAAAAAGCATTGCTCTCTACACTGACAGGGTCAGACAGACAGACAGACACACATACACACACTTGCCATGTCTGGGATTAGAACACCTACCTAACTACTTTATCACACTATAGCAGTATGCAGTTACAGGATGTGTTACGGAGATTACTGGGCTACAACCTTCCCATAGGTGTATTTCTAGGTGGGTGATATCAGCAGCCTTGCCACAGTTAAGTATATGAATTGTAGGGAGTGTGAGTACCCTAAAAAGCATTGCTCTCTACACAGTCAGAGACGGACAGACATGCACACACACACACACACACACACACACACACACACACACACACACACACACACACACACACACACACACACACACACGCCAAGTCTGGGGTTAGAACTCCTACCTAACTAGTTTATCACACTACAGCAGTACGTAGTTATGGGATGCGCCACAGAGATTACTGGGGTACAATTCTCCCAAAGGTGTATTTCACATTGGATGACCTCAGCAGGCTTGTCATAGTAGGGCTATGGGGAGGGCAGTGCATGTGCATGGGCTATGGGGAGGGCAGTGCGTGTGCATGGGCCATAACCCTTTCATCTAGGGGTTGACATGCCACATGTGGGCACACACGGGGTCATATTTCACAGGTACGTGTATACAGCTACTAGATGACTACTTCCTTGTACAGTCATGTTGCACAACTGGCACGTGCACCACATAGTCTGTAATGCTGACAGATACTGGTGGCTAGTATCTACAGTGAGTGACATCTGCACCTTATGTGTTTGGGGTCCTTTGGCTGTGTGCTGGTTGGGACAGGCCTGGATGGCTCCTTGTCACAGTCACCCTCTTCCACACATCTATGTATGTCTACCTTTGGCTTATTACAGTGTGTTGTCCTGACATATATGTCTGTATTCCTATCCACTGTGTGTGGAAGGCATGAGTGGTGCATACTGATGAGTGTCTGCACTAACAACTGCAACTGCCAGATATGTTTGGTCCACTGGTGTTTGCAGACATGGCCTTCATGTGTTTATTTGTGAGCATGCCCAGTATGACCATTCAGTATGTTGTTGACTGACATTGCCTTCATTTCTCTGTGTGTGTGAGCATGCCCAGTATGGCCGTCTGTATTGAATGTGTGGGTCGTGTCCAGGTAGTTTGTGCTGCAGTACTGACCTTTGTGTTGTACACCAACAGGTAGCATGCTATCTCTGCAGGGTATCCATTGATCATTTGGCTTTGACTGTTACTACATTTCTGCATAGTTGGGGGGGGGGCACACCTGACTGTTCCTACATTTCAACACAGGAGTGGAGGGGGGCACACCTGACTGTTATTACTTTACTATGTAGGATGGGGGGCACACCTGTCTATTTTTACATTTCTAGATAGGGTTGGAGGCACACCTGACTGTTATTACATTGCTATGTAGGATGTGGGGGGGCACACGTGACACTTGTACACATTTGCTATGACTATATTGGTATGTCATGTACTCCATTTCATTCTGTATTGCTAACTATCATACTGACTAGAGGCATACCAGTGTACTACAGATCGTGGCTTTGGTTGCCCTACATATTATTTTCTGACTTCCTACCCTTCAGAACTACCCTCCCACTGCCTGCCCTGCTGTGGTCTGTCTGTGTAGGCCTGGGGAGGAGGTTAACCTACCATCAGCAGATAATGCAATGCCTTCTCTAACAGAAACTTCTAACACACACACAACATGGATTTTGTCCCAAACACAGCACTACAACTGCACTAATATCCATCATTAATACTGTATCACTGGCCCTTGACAATAATAAACTAGTCTCATGTCTGTTCCTCGACCTGTCCAAAGCCTTTGATACTGTCTCCCATCCCCTCCTCATAGACAAACTCTCTCATCTAAGATTCTCTCCTCCCACCATATCCTGGCTTTCCAGCTATCTCTCTAACCACCAGCAAGCTGTTAAATGGCACTCTGCTCTTTCTCCCCCCCAAAGCATCCCAATGAGTGTCCCACAAGGATCCATACTGGGGCCACTGCTCTTCAATATTTTCACCAACCTATTTTACACTTCTTGTCCCAACTCCAAACGTACAATATGCTGATGATTCTACAGTCATCACCATTGCTGACAATCCATCTGACCTCCCCTCTACTACCCAAGCATCATTCAACACCATAGAGACATGGCTTTGTGACAACAAATTAATTCTCAACCCTAAGAAAACTAAGCTCCTACTCTTCCTCCCAAAAAACCTCATCAGTCTCAAAACAACATTTTCCATCCTATCTAGCAATAACACTGTCATTACCTCTGACCCTAGCACTAAACTGCTAGGAGTCATAATAGATGATCAGCTTAAATTTGATCTCCAAATCACCACCTCTATCAAAAAGACTTACCAGAAACTTGGACTCCTTTACCGAAACAAAAGACATTTAACCAACTCAACCAGAATTACTCTCTCCCATGCAGTTCTTCTTCCCACCTTCCTTTATAGCTCACAAATCTTAACACCACACTCATAACCAGACTTGAAACTACATATAATAAAGTTGCCAGATTTGCTGCAAACCAAACTTACAAATCACACCATTGTCTGTCTCTTAAATAGTTGCAGTGGCTTGAATTCCCTCATTTGCCGCTACTACAGCAACTGTTAATTATCCACTCCATCCTCTATCTGACATCTTTCTGCCCTAGCCTTCAATCAATTATAACTAAATATTCCCCAACCAGGACATTACGTAGCTCAGACCAAGTCTTCCTACAGATCTATAAATCCAAAACCAAATTATGGTGTTTACTTTATAACTATAACCCTGCTACAACTTGGAACCAACTACCCCTAGAAATTAGGTCCCTTAACCAAACAAAACATTTCAAACTAGCCACTCGGGAATATCTAATAAATAAATGGTCCTGCCATTGTAGTTATCTTCCCTGAAACTACCTAACCCTAGCTGGTCTCTCATCCCTCCTTTCTCTTCCACTCTCTGCCTTAATATCCATCTACCTCTCTGTCTCATTGCTTAACCTCTACATTACCTTACGACTCCATCTGTACCTATACTGTATATAACTACTTAGAAATAATGAACACTGTTTTCCCTACATTGACATTGTACCTACATTTTTGTTGTAAAAATTCTGACATTGTACTCTACTGCTTTTCTGTATGATTTGTTAGAAATGCTTTTGCAGTTTGATCTCTAACATATGTACCCAACTGTTTTCTGTGCAATGTTATTTATTTAATTGTTTTAGCTGCAAATGCAATTTTCTTGCTGACTTTATGTAAAATGTTAATACTGATTGTGGAGCTTTTCTCCTCGGGTCTCCACTGAAAACGAGCTAATGCTCAGTTGGACTAACCCGGTTAACAAATGTAAAATAAATAAAAAAATAAATCATTCAGGGGCCATGGCACAGACCCTGTTTGAGTTTGTCTACACCTGTCCTGCTGGCTGAGACTGTTGTTGGGTATGTGAACCGTCCTGACTGGCATGTGGGGGTAATATGGACATATATGTTGCTCAGTACATTTCCTGCAGTGGGTTTTGTCACCCTGTGTAGTACTGACTACTATGGTGACTCCAGTATGTGTTACAGATGTCATGGTGCCACTATGGGTGTCTACTGTCTGCTACCATAACATTCAGCCACCCAATTTCCTTGCATGCTCACATCCATACCATAGCTACAAGTAATGACACATTCTACTCCATTTGGCAATTGGTAGGTTGATTGACTTACCTTGAGGGTGTGCCATACTTGTGGATGGTGCTGGAGGGTTGCCTTTGTCAGATGCACATAGTGCACTCCCTATACATGGTTGAGCACAGGTAGTGTCATGTTTGGCATCCCTTTTACTGTATGTGCGAGTCAGAGAGAGGTGTCATTCCCTGGGTCCCTACTGTGTCAGTGCATGCCTCCTTCTGCCTACTGGGGCAGGCTTAGGTTGTTCCACCTCTGGGTCACTCTGTGCCTGTGCAGGCCTTGGCATTGATGGGGGGCTGTGTGGCCCTGTCCCATGTTGTTCTCGCTGCAGCTGTTTCCACAGGATCATATTGTGTAGCATAACACATACCATAACAATTTGGGTACATGTAGCTGGTGAATACTGCAAGGCTCCACCGGATGTGTCCAGACACCAGAACCGTGACCTGAGCATCCCAGACACATGCTATATTATATGTTTGGCCTGTGTGTGTGCCTCATTATGGCATTGTTGTTCAGGTGTGTGTGCATTTCTGATGGGTGTCATCAGCCACGGCTCCAATGTGTACCCAACATCCCCCACTAGGTGACTGTAGGGGATGTCCCCATTGGCAGATCTCTGGTACAGCTGCATCAGATGCCATATGTGGGAATCATCATAGCTTCCAGGGCAGCCAGCACACACATTCATTATAATGCCCTGGGCATCACATACGACCTGGCAGTTGATGGAGGGGATGCCCCTGCGGTTGATGTAGGCCTCACCCTGCTCACCAGGTGGTGCTTTGATGCATATGTGAGTCAATCTATAGCACCCACTATCCCAGGGTATTCTGCTATTTGGTGGGAGAGACACATATTGCTGGCCAACACCTCACGGGTGTTGAGGAAATGTACGTGCTCACTGGCATGTGCTGACATGGCATCCAGCAACTGGTGGAATACTCTGGATGCTGATGCCTGTGAGATCCCCATGATATCCCCAGTTGTGCTTTGGGAGGTACCTGTGGCTAGTATACCTAGGCCTACACATACCTTTGTATCCACTGGGATGGGTTCCCCTCAGTCAGTTTGGTGTGTCAGGTGTGGTTGGCACAGTTCAACAATTTGCTGTAGGTGGTCTCTGTCCACCCCATAGCACTGCACTATCTCCAGCTCATGTAGCCCCTGGTAGGTTACCCTGGGTCTGTACACTCTTCTCCGTCTCCTCACTGTGGGTTGTTCAGCAGCATTCACATCCTCACCACCCTCAGCCTCTTGCACATGTTGTTCTATGTTGCCTGCTGCAGCCCTTTTCATTTTGTAGGTTTGTTTGTTAAAAGGTTCCCGCTTGTATACACCAGTGGTGTAGAGTGTGGGAAAAACCAGAGGGGAAGGTATTTGCTTAGTTTATAGTAGTGTTCTGGGCTGGGCTGGTCTGCTGCCTGTGTAATTGGCTGATTCTGATACATTTCACCTGCCAGCTATGCTAGTTCTCCTTGATTACCTTCCTACTGCTGTTTTCCCTTCCCATTGCCTCCCTGTTTAAGCCCGTGTGCACGTCGCACAAACAGATTGCTCAAATGTGCACACTGCTGCTATTTCCTGGTTTAACTTCTTTTTTCTTTCTCTAAAACCCGGTGCACAGTGTGCGTACCTGCTTAGGCTTTGTAAAGAGTGCTTGGCAGGTTTAGACACACCCCCTAGTTTAGCTGTGCTAAGCTAGGAGCAAACCCGAGCCACAGGGCTGCAATCTGCTTACAGTATGCCTGACACACACCCCCATGATGTCACCTACCTCCTAGGATTGCACCAAGCTATTCCTACTCTTACACTGTTGAGACCTGACTCACATGCTGGGGAAAACTGGGATTCACTATCCTTCCCCACATTTGCATAGGATTGCCTGCTAATGCATAGTTACATGTCTCACACTGAACCTCCCCCTTAGCAACCACTACTCACTGGCCAGGTTGTCTTCTGCCTGCCATTGACTTGCATGGCAGAATACTGATTTTAGTTAGAATGCTTATTTTAGGTTTATTTTATTATTTTCCCCCGATCCCATTTGTGCGCCGTTGTCCTATGCTTAAACAGCTGAGATCGGCTAAAAAATATAAAAGAAGACTTTTTATTTTATTATTTTGTTTGCAATGCCAATGGCCTTATACTTGGCCATTGGCATGCTTACAACTTGATATGCAGCCATTATTCGGAGCTGTTATAGCTCCGTTTTGGATTTTGCAGAAATGTACTCGGTTACTAACCGAGTACATTTCTGCAGATAGCACTAGTCTTGCACGGACTGTTGCAAGCTTCCTGGATTGCAAAATCACCTCATTTGCATGTATTTCACCTGCAAATGGGGTGATTTGCATACAAGGGCTTAATCCATGCAAGATTAGTGCAGGAGCGCTCGTGCAAGCCCCTGCAGACTGTTCCTGGATCGCACGGCAGACATATTGCCTGCTTGAGCTCCTGCACCAATCTTGCACTCCGTGCAAGCTTTTGAGAATCCAGGGGTCCATCTTCCCATTTTCTTTCTTTAAGCTAAAAATGAGAGGGAAAGGATACCCCATACCTTGGATGTCCACAGACAACTGTGATACTCTCTTGACAGAATTTAATCTTTTAGATCTTCAGATCAATTATTCCTTCCCTCATGAAGATAAAGAAGAAAGAACAACAGGTGTCAAAACAGACTATTTCCAAATGGTTATCTCAGTCTATTACCTTTTGTTATACTCACTGCTACAAAACTATTCCAGGTAGGGTCAAGGCCCACTCTTGTAGTGCCTTGGCTTCATCTATGGCTTTTTGTAAGGGGTTGGATTCTAGAAATGTTCTAAAAGCAGTAACTTGGTCCCCTATACATACAATTACAAGACATTACAAGCTTGATTCCATTTCTAAGACTAGATCAGGTTTTGCAAGAACCATTCTGCAGCAGCTGCTGGGCCTTCCCTTTCCACCTCCCAAATGTAGTAAGCTAAGATAATCTACCTATATAGCTATGGCTAATGCGGCAGTAATCAATATGATGAACATAATACAATTTTGTGAGTAAACTTACCATAACAGTACATGTTCGAATGATCACTGCTGTAGTAACTGCTCCTATCCTTAATCCTCCTTGTTTTTTGGTGTGTGGTATTTATGCAAGGATGCAGACACTTATTTTTCTTTTTGTTCCTAGCATTGTCCTTGCAGGGTTCGGCCACCCTGTCTCTGTTTTTATGAAAACTCTGAAGGGCTTAGTGCTAAAACCTGCATTTTTAGTCAGCTCAGCTTGAGCTGCCTAACGGTTTGGGTGTACGAAAGGTGCACTGAAGTTCTGGAAGATGGCCAGCTCTTATATCCTTGGTAGGGTATAATTCATATAGCTAAGGCTACTGCAGCATTATCAGTGTGATGAACGTCTAAACCTGAATGAAACGCCAAACCCTTGCATGATCTACTCACTCATGCTCATGAAGCCTGCACACCTACATGCAATTTGGAATAGTACTACTACATTTGTGGCACATCTTTGTGTTATGGTAGGAAACTGAGTACTTGACAAAACTCATGTGAAAATAGGGAGCAGGTGCAGACTGTGAACATAGGCATCCCAGCTAAGAAAAAAATAGCCACATTTTGTTTGGTAGCACTGCTGTACATCTGCAATAATGACCCTCTGTGTACGTTTGTATACATGGATTTTTGTTTACCCATGTAAACACACATACAGATGCAAGCATGCCAGTTCTTCAAGACAGGTAACAAGCAAGCACTGTTTTTAATTTTACAACCAGTAAGCAATAAGCAAATGTAGGTTTTCTGCTACATATATAATGCAAAAGTAGTTTACATCTGACATTACATTCTGATTTGATTGTTCAGTGATCACATACACAAAGATGCATTTGTGAATATGAAGTATTTGCTTGTACACAGTAACCCTTTACAGGAAGACCATTTTTGTTTCTGTTAGTATATTTTTGTCTAGGTGTGTCTTTCTAGAAGAAACCTGCCTGCATTCCTGTAATGTATTGCAGTTCAAATTATAAAAACGTAATCATTCATCCGTTAGGTGGCACCATACATCATTGTTTCCTGCATCTACTTGCTCATCTGACATTGTGCAGAAACTGATTTCCCCTTTATCAGATAGAGTAAATGGACTGCTTGAAAACTGTTCTGAATCTAATATATAAAAATGTATTGTACTTACTGTAAGTAAATATACAGACTCTTTCTTTGTGTGCCACTCTCATTCCTTAGTGCTGCGTAAGTATATGCAAGACCATGAGAATGAAACCATGATGGAATGTATTTTATAAACTCTTATTCCTTTTATTTCAATTTATGCTTTGCAGCTCTGCAGTGCTTGCAGGTTCATAGGTAGTCACTAGGCATGTGCTCTAGGAGTCTGTTGATGAGCCTAACCCAGTTTCCCAACTGGTACCCAGCAATTTATGGTTAAAAGACTTGCTCAGCACCATACAGTAGAAGGATAAATACTGAGGGAATCAAACCCTGTATCACAGGAAGCGGTTTGTAACAAGTTCACAGCTTTAATACTCTGTACTAATTTCTAGACAAGTAAAGGACTTCAACACAGATCAGTACTTTACCCCAATTAAACTTATCACTAAATAAATACATATGAGGAAAACATTCTGTTAAGTGAACAAATATAGTCTCATTATAGTATGTTGTTATAATGATGGAAGATGACAGGGTCAGTGTCTATGGGCAAGCATAGTGCCTCCCATCCCTAATGTCCAGCTAAATATAATCATGTACTTGTTAGTGTGATATTGTGCTGCAGTCAGCGTTCACCCGGGCAGATCTTTACTTTGCATGCATTTGCTTGCAAGAGA
Source organism: Protopterus annectens (assembly GCF_019279795.1). Classification (NCBI taxonomy): domain Eukaryota; kingdom Metazoa; phylum Chordata; order Ceratodontiformes; family Protopteridae; genus Protopterus; species Protopterus annectens. The sequence continues at coordinate 392,787,455 of NC_056750.1, forward strand.
GTACTGATTTATTGTATGCATTTATTAGTTTCCTTTAGAATACATGCACTCTGTTGTGAACCTGAAGTGCTTTATTTATTATTTATTTGATATTTGTTAACAGAGTTAATTTGTATGGGCAGAAGCCTTTTTTCAGCAGAGGCCCAAGGAGAAAAGCTCCAAGTAGTACATATGACAAATGTAAACCAGTGACAGAGTTAAACAATAACATTTAGAGTTAACTAAGTATGACAACCAGACAGGCAAAATAAAAACCTGATAGAGCACATACAGTGACTTAAAACGTATTGAGGTTCTAAAGTACCATACAGTACTAATAAAAAACAAAAATATTGGTCACATGCATGCAGAAAATAAAGTGAACAGGTAAATTATAAATATACATTACATACAGGAGTTAATTCCAAGGCATAAATCACTATCCATGTCTGCAAAGTTGTGAACGGACAGAAGAGCTGACTATTAGTAGATATATCAGCAAGATAGCAGAAATTGTTTCTGCAGTATTAGGAAAGTGAAAGAGGAGTGGAAGATAGGAGTAAGTTGGATGATTGCAATAAGCATGACCATGATTTACAAAGGGTATCCTTTAAAGCTGTTTTAAAAGAGTTTGGATTTCAGGTTGATCTAAGACTAAGTGGTAGTTTATTCCAGGCATTTGCCACTAAATAGGTATAGAGGAGTTTGCCAATATTTTTTGGGGCACGTGTACTTGGAGAAGATGCACTTGATAGCTACAGAGGGCATGGTTGGAAGTGTAGGGCTGGATGAGGGAAGAAAGAGAGGGGCAGGAGGAGGATTCATGTATGAATACTTGAATACCACAGCCACCACACACTTAATCTGTGACATAGCACTTTATTTGCCTTACTGTCCAGGCATTCTACTGAAAATAAGTTTTAGTTTTAGGTACATAATACAGGTTGAAAATTGAAAAATAAATTAACGAGACATTCCTAATGTAAAAATAAGTAGATAAAATGTGATCTTAAAGCAACTATTTAAAAATTACTTTTAGGTTCATTTTTTATTTTTATTTATTTATTCAGTTAGGATGGCAGAGTGGTGTGGTGGATAGCGTTATTGTTGCCTCACAGCAAGAGGTTCTCTAGTTCGATTCCTAGCTGGGGTGCCTTCTGTGCAGAGTCTGCATATCCTCCGTGTTCACATGGGTTTCCCTGGATGCTTCAGTTTCCTCCCACACTCCAAAAGATATGTAGTAGATGGACTGGACACACTAAATTGGCTGTAGTTGTGAGCTTGGTTGTGTGTATGGTATGGGACTACAACCACAGCAGGGATGACCACCTGGCAGTGTTTGAAGATGGCTATAATTGATGGTCACTTTTGGAGTAACACCATGACCCCGTATTTATTTTTTGTGAACACCCACCTCCACCATTATGTTTTCATGACTCGTGCTTTCATTTGGTATGTTAGCTGTCTGTCATAAGGCCATTAAAGAAAATATTGTTGCAGACACCTGGCACCCTTGGCAACTAGTTTGCTTTTTTCATAACTCCAAATTATTTATTTATTTATTTCACTGGTAGGTGAGCTTGGCCACAAATTACTTTTCAGACATAACCTACTTACAATAAAAGTTAAAGAAATAAGGTGAACAATACTTTTATGCTAAAAGGAAGTAGATAAAAAAAGAACATTTAAAATAAATTGTATAATACTATTTGTTAACAAAGTACAGATACAAGTAACTGAGCGTACATCACAGAGAGTCACCTGAACCAACAATGTGCCTGTAGCTAGTAACCTATGTAACCATGGCAGAACATTTACATACTGCCTCATTAAACAAGAATGCCTTAATCCTTTTCAAACAACTGCAGAGCAGGAATGGTTTTCATTTAATTCAAAAGCAAGTTTCAGATTTGGGACCCTTGAACTGAGAAGGTTATAGATTACCTGTAAGAGTTGATGTTGCCCAGGTTCATATAGCTTGTCGTACAGAATCTGAGTATTCCACACTCTTATTATTAGTTTTGAGAAGCTTTTGCAGACCACTATATTGACCAAAGTTGATTAAACTTGACCTTTGAACTCCAGAATCAGGGAAACTTTTTTTAAATATTAGAATTATTAGCTTGATAAGTTGACAGACTAAAAGAAAGTGAATTAACATGAATTTTCTAAAGTGAAAAAAAGTCTGCAACTGTAATTTTTGTCATTGTTTAAGTGTAATCGACTGCCTGTTCTTCCAAAAGTGCCAGTTTAGGAAGGATTAGGATGGGTAAAGCAACATTTTGAGCTGAAATCAAGGACTTCCCTGAAAATCAGGGACAGCTGAGAGGAACGTAAACAAGCAGTTTTGTTATAAGTGGAATGTTAACTAAGCTACTGAAGGCAGTGAACTTCAATGCTTAGGGCATTTTCCCATTTTGCACATGAGGTTGGGGTGTCACCTCAACAGTGACAATCATCTCAAGCCAAGGTTTTTACACCGCCTGCTGGCTAGCCCTGCCACGGTAGTTCATCTGTACCACTCACTCACGCACACACTTGTAGCTATGGTCAATTTAGAGTGTCCAATCCACCTACTGCATATCTTTGGAATGTGGTAGGAAACCAGAGCACCTGGAGGAAACCCACGTGACCACAGTGAGGACATGTAGAATCCACACAGAAGGCACCCTAGCCGAGAATCGAACCAGAGAACCTCTTGCTGGTGAAGAAACCATGCTAACAGCTACACCGGCTGCCCAATATCCATTTATGTATGTGTGTGTGTATCTATATATATATATATATATATATATATATATATATATATATATATATGTATAGATATATATATATATATATATATATATATATATATATATATATATATATATATATATATATATATAAATATAAACACTTTGGAATCTCAAAATACTGAAATGTCGAATTTCAGTATCTTGAGACCAAAGTGTCGAATCTGTAGATGCGTGAAACTGCATTATATCGAAACCGGAAATGTTGAACCTGCAGTACTGATGGCGTGTTAGGTAAGTGTGGTGTTTTTAAGGGCTTTGGGGAGAGTTTGTGTGTTTGTGACTGTGTCGGGGAGTGTTAGGTGTGGGTTTGGGTACGTAGGTGAGGTGTGTGTGTGTGTGTTAGTGTTGAGAGTGGTGGTGGTTGTATCTGTGTGATGTGTGTTTGTGCGAGGAGTGTATGGAATGTATGTTGGTGGGTTTTGTGTGTGTTGGTGTTTAGTGTGACCTCAGAGTTAGTATATATAAGTAGGGGGGTGCAGGGGGGCTTGCCTCCCTGCTTATAGTGTGTGTGTGTGTGTGTGTGTGTGTGTGTGTGTGTGTGTGTTGTTGTGTGGAGGTAGGTGTAGCTGTGTTTGTGTGTGTGCTTTAACAGTCGCGGTTTTTGGTTTCGCAGTTTTTGTTTTTGTTTTTGGGTGTTTCGGCTTTATAGTCTCGAAATACTGAAATTCAATGTTTCAGTATTTCGAGATTCTAAAGTGAATCCATATATATATATATATATATATATATATATATATATATATATATGTATGTGTGTGTGTGTGTGTGTGTGTGTATATATCTATATATATATATATATATATATATATATATATATATATATATATATATATATATATATATTATATATATGTGCGTGCGTGTGTGTATGTGTATACATCTATATGTGACGAGCCTTTTTTACCCCGGGGCAGTAACTAAGGAGCCTCAGTCCTCACCACCGTCTCCGGTAAGGGAGTGTAACTAAAAGCAACAGTTCCCCACTAATTTGTGTTTTCAGATCACCCCAGATAAAGGGAACCTATGATGTCAGCATGTCAGTATCATTTGCAAATGATGCTGCATTTATGTTCGTAGACCTGATGAGAGAGAGAGAGAATGTGATGTGACAAAAGTGGTTACTTTGGTCTTTTGGCTGTCACCATAGCACATTACCAAGTGGTCTGCCTCAACTGAGTCCTTGAAGGACAGTTACTTATTGGACTGAACTGCTCTTATTTATTACCCATTTTCCTCATAAATAGGATAAAAAACGGACTGAGTTTGGTACTTAAAGCTGTATTGGTTTCAACCCATCTTGTTCCTTTATTGACATATAGCATTCACAGTTACAAATTTTCCCTTGTCTTTTTACTTCTTAACTATTTTAAAGTATATGTTGAATTGCCATTTAATTCTTTCCAAGCTACCTCACACTATCTTACCAACTTTAGTCATAGAGTAAGTTCCACTCTGTCATTCCACTAACTTTAACCCAGTCACACTCTTCCAACATATTATTTTATCCACACCACATGCTCCAGAGACCTCAACCTCATTACCACAATCAACAGAACATGCTGGAGGGACAGGTTCCTCACCCAAAGGCTGCCCATGCTTTGGAATAGACTTCCCATACATGTCAAGCAGAGCCTCTTGCTATCCCTCTTCAGAAGAAATCTTGATGAGTGGATGGGTAATAGAAAGTTCACTCTGGGGATCACTCCAGTGGCTCTACTTGATAGAGGCACTTGGAACTGACATTGGGCGGCACAATGCCAGGGCACTTCTGTGGGCTAGGCTTGTAAAGGCTCCAGGGCCATTAGCCTAGTACACACCTATGAACTTATATCTTAACAATCCGCTCCAACTTTGTCTTCTTCTGTACATCATAACACATTTTACTTTTGCCTCTACTAACGTGCACTCATTACTAAATACTTCTCTAAACAGTTAGATATCAGTAATCTTTTTATAATAGAATGGTAAATTACTTTGCTTTAACTGCTAAATGTATAGAAATCACTTTGTTTCTATTGCAGTACTCATTACATTACTTGTCTTAACTTGAATATTTATTTTATTCTTAACTACATTTTATGTATGTTTTACTTAAGTTGATACTTGCTCAGGTTGTGCCTTAAAAAGGGTTCATTAGGCTGATTAATTTTCCCAGTTTTCAAATGAAAATATCTCTTGTCCCGTAATTAACTAATAGATTTAAGTTGATCGATCTTTTGTATGCCTCAGTTCCTGGGTTGTGGCTGAAAAGGGTATTTGTACCAAACCACTTATCTGCTTAACAAATAATAAATGAATAGATAAAAATAATATCCCGTTGTGATTTTTAAGAAGAATTCATTCACAACACAGAATAACTCAGCTTTGTTTTACAGTAGTAACCCCCTGGCCATTTCAAGCAGAAATGGCCATGGCCGGAGTGATTAACCAGCCAGCTTGGTCGACATGGGCATCCTGAGACAGTATAGTAACTGCATCATGTTCACTGGCAACCCTCTGCTCCTAGACCACACAAACTCAACATGTGAGAGATGCAACTATATTAAGAACCTTGAATCCATGCTCTCTCACACACCAGTCAGTACATATAACAATGAGTGGGTCATCAGCATGCACACCTCACCTCCTACTCCACGCAAACCTATATCACACATACCTACATATGCAGAGGTCCTCACTAGAAACGTACCTAAACACCAGAGGCTTCCCAAACACAAGCATACTACACATAATACTCCTCCGCAGAACACAATACACACAATAGTTCACATACCAGTGTCTCAACTGTCAATAAGGCAAAACACAAAACCAAACATGTTAGTCTTAGATCATTCCATTGCGAGACACACAGATGTGCCTCTCACCAGGCTGGATAAGGAGAAGGTCACGGTCAGCTGTCTGTCAGGTGCTAGGATCCGCCATATCACAAATGCACTCAAGTGTCTCAACAACAGGTACTGTTATGACTCTGTCATAGTCCATGTTGGTGTGAATGACTTGAGACATACCACTCTTGACTATATGAAGAGAGACATGATTGAGCTCTCAGACTGTGTGTCTCAGGCTGGTATGTCTCTAGCCTTAAGCAGCATTTTACCTTCACCTAGGATCATAGGAAGTTACTAGGGTAATGGCCCTAGGGCCTTTACAAGCCTAGCCAAGTTCTTACCCTTATTCCCATGATCAGCACCTATTGCCCCTGTCCAAGTGGGACATAGGTGGAACTCCCAGGGTGAATTTACGATCACCCATCCAATCATCTGGATAGCATTTCAAGAGGGCCAAAGAGGTGCTCTGTTTGTCATGAAGTTGGGCATCTGTTCCAAAGGTGTGGTAACGTTTGGAAGACAAATCTATCCCTCCAGCAGGTTTTATTAATGCCACATACCAGGTTAAGGTCTTTAGAGCAAGTAACCCATGTACTATTTGACTTATGGATATGTAGCATTTCCAATAAAGCAGACTCAGAGAATGCCTTGTATGCAAGACAGATCACCTCTGAGTAGCCTGTATGAAACAGAATAAAGTGACAGTGGTTTCAGATGATTCCCATAGGACAGATACTGAAGACCTTGAATTTTCCTTGTGAGGAACCTTTGTGGTTTCTCCAGTTGCTGCAGTTGCTTGGAAAGGTACATACCAAAAGGGGCATTATACTCAATTATTGGCCTGATAAGGGAAGAGTACAGGGAGGTTATAACTTCTTTTTTTCTGGAGGCAATGCCTTTACTTATGAGATGAGCAATATAGAATGCCCTTCTTACCACTGTGGAGACATGGTAGTCAGAGGTAAGGTTGCTGTTAACCTTCCAGATAATAATAATCTCTTACAGATATACAAATCAAATAAATCTACTGGCCAAAGTCTTTACAGCTACATTCCTGCTCTTGCTTGAAATAATCCCACTTTTTTCCTCAGCTCTTTTCCTTAAGTCCAGAAATTTAAGAAAGTTCTAAAAAATTATCTATGTAGTACCTGGATATGTCACTGTAATCACCCTACTTGAATTTCTTCCCTAATTTCTCATACTCTGTGGACAATCACCTTCTTTTTATTTCCTCCTATTATGTTTCTTTTCCTCATTTATCTTATATGTTTTACATTTCAATTTTTCAAGTAGTTGTCTTCTCTTTGTATGTATAGCTGTTAAATGTTTATATTGTCTAATTCTTGTGGAGCTTTTCTCCTCGGGCCTCCACTGAAAAAGGGCACTAGCTCAGTTGGACTAGCCCGGTTAACAAATGTCAAATAAATAATAAATAAATAAACCTGTGTCTCCAGGTTTCTTACCACTGAGTGCATACTTAAGGTGTTGCTATTGATGTGGTAGTTAGCAGAAACATTGCTTTTACCAAAAGGAATGATGGTACATGTTTTTGCGTTGAGTTTAAGGCCATGACTTTGGCATCAATCATTTGTTTGTGTAAGACTCTCTTGTAGTATGTTGACAGACATCATTCAGAGATTCTATGACTGCTCCCATGTTGCAGTCTTCAGCAAACTTTGGTAGCCACAGACATTTAGTTTACGCTTGTACATCAGAGAAATAGATTCCAAACAGTAGAGGTCCCAGGACTGATCCCTGTGGAACACCACTGGTTTCACGTTGCTGTTGGAGGTGGATTCCCCTATTTTGACTATATGAGTTCTATTGGTGAGCCAGTTAGCGGCCCATCTAACATTATAAGGGCTGATGCCTTCTTGAGTGAGTTTGTTAATGATGTCTGAGTGGGGGATAGTGTCAACCCCCTTGGCTAAGTCCAGGTAGGCTTTACACATGGATTTCCCTTCGTCCAGGGCCTTGGTGACTGTTTCAAAGAAGTCCACCAGGTTTGGCATGCATGATCTCCCTTTGACAAATTCAAACTGAGTAGGGACAAGTGTTTGGAGATTACCTGTATCTTTGTTGATAAGGTCCACGATGATTTGCTCCATGGGCTTGCAGATAAGGCTAGTCAGGCTAATAGTTCTGTAGTCCTTGGGGTATGTGAAAGCAGCACCTTTGTGCAAGGGAATAACGGTGGCTTTTTTTCCATTCAGCTGGTATGAAGCTGGTGCTTCGACTATGATTGAAAAGAATACCCACTGGTTTTGCTAATTCATGTTGGAGCCCATGCAGACTGCGGCCTGGGATGTTATCATGTCCCATAGATGCTGTGTTTTTGGCTTTAGAGAGGGCTTTTACAACCTGCTCTTTAGAGATACAAGGTATGGGACAGGTAGTAGGGATGTCATGGGGGTACATATGGCGGCGACAGGGGAGTGAAGTTTTCAAAGAACCTGTTGGCCAACAGGTTAGATGTGTCCATGGGTCAGTATATGTGGTATCATTAACTACCAGTTCAGCACAAATCTTGGCCTTTCCTTTTAGGTCATGGTTGTAACTATAGAATGCCTTGTGGTTGTCCTTTATTGGGGAAGCTAATTTGTACTCATAGTTTCCTTTGAAGGAAGTCACAAGAAGTCTTATTTGCTTGTTTAAGCTGTGGATGGAGTTTAAGGGGGATCGCTCCCTCTTACTCTTAGACAGCAATTTCTTCCTCTTACTGTAAAGTCTGTTAATGTCATTTGTCCACCAGGCAGGTTTGCTCTTCCTTGAGGAGCTTGTTTTGATCCTATCAGGTATGTCTAAGTCAATGCAAGTATACAAGTGTTTGTATAAAGTATCGGTGTAAAGCTTGGCATAGTTGCCAGTTCCATCTGAGGGAGGAGGTGCAGTGAAGCTATTTATACCATCCAGTAAGAGGTTATAATCTGCTTTGGAGAAGTTTTTTAGTTTAGCTGCTGCTGGGGGGTGGGGGGGGGGGTCAGGTGTGATAGATACTTCGAATGAGATCTATTTGTGGTCAGATCTCATCAGGGAGGACCTCATAGTGGGAATGCTACAATGGTCTGCCATATTGGTAAGCACCAGATCCAGGATGTTAGCACCACTTGTGGGGGTGTCAATCAGCTGGTCCAGGGCATTGGAGTTAAAGTCGAGGAATCTTTGGGCAAGTGAGTTTGAGCACAAGTAATTTACCCATTCAATGGATGGGTAGTTGAAATCGCCCAAAACTATGGTGTTAGAATGTATCTTGATAAACTCCAAATAGGCAGAGTGGGTGTCCTGATTCATGGAGGGACCCTTTAGCTGGCAATGAGTTGAATAGGTGTCCTACCAAGACTTAATTGCACCTTAAGTGTCTCCAGGGAATCATACTGTTTAACCATTCTGGAGGTATATTTATCTTTAATGAATATTGATACATTGCCTCCTTTAGTTTTCATGCCTTCAATTTGAGATCTGAATGTGTGGAAGGAGGTGTAACCCAGTATGGCTGGGGTGCTCTCCACAGCCTTGAATCAGGTCTCTGTTACTGCACAAATGTCTGCATCGTCCAAGGAGAGGATGATGCCCCAATACAAACAGAAAGTGATTGACTTCAATAATTGGCTTAGTTTCTGGTGTCATTCCAAGTGGATACAGCATCTGTCAGCCTGGGATGACATGATCGACAGACCTCAATGCTTTGCCTGAAATGGTCTTCATCTGTCACCCCTAGGATTTCAGCTACTGGCCAAAGCTCTTGCTACCTCTGTAGTGCCTTTTTTCAGAAGTGTCTCAAGGACAAAATTCCTGATGCAAGAACTCCATCTAAAAACAACATAAAGGTTTTGCTGCTAAATGCTAGGAGTCTTAGCATGAAACTGTATTCACTGGAAGTAGTCCTTACCTTGGAATACACATTTGTGCAGTCACGGAGACCTAGTTCAAGGCTGTGGAGAGCACCCCAGCCATATCAGGTTACACCTTCTTCCACACATTCAGACCACAAACTGTAGGCACGAAAACTAAGGAAGGCAATGTATCAATATTCATTAAAGATAAATACACCTCCAGATTGGTTAGACAGCATGTTTCCCTGGAGATACTTAAGGTGCAATTAACTGTTCGTAGGACACCTGTTCAAGTGATTGGCAGCTAAAGGACCCCCTCCATGAATCAGGACATCCACTCTGCCTATTTCGGTCTACTTGAGTGTATCAAGATGCATCTGAACACCATGGCTTTGGGCAACTTTACCTGCCCATCCAATTACTGGGGAAATTACTCATGTTCAAACTCACTTGCCCAAAGGTTCCTCAGCTTCATTAACTCCAATGCCCTAGACCAGCTGGTTGACACCCCCACAAGGAGTGCCAACATCCTGGATCTGGTGCTTATCAGTATGGGGTACCACTGAAGCACCCCCACTGTAAAGTCTTCCCTGGTGAGATTGACCACAAATCAGTCTCATTCAAAGTAACCATCATACCAGACACCCCCTAGCACCAACTAATTTAAAAAAGCTAATCCAAAGCAGATTATAACCTCTTATTAGATGGTATAAATAGCTTCACTGCAACTCTTCCCTCAGATGGAACTGGCAGCTATGCAGAGTTCCACACCAATGCTTTATACAAGCACCTGAGCAACTGTATTGACTCGGCCATACCTGATAGGACCAAAACAAGCTTCTCAAGGGAGAGCAAACCCGTCTGGTGGACAACTGCCATTAACAGGTTTTACAATAAGAGGAAGAAATTGCTGTCCGAGTAACATGGAGCGAGCCCTAAACTGGAAACACTCCCTCCTCAGCTTAAACAAGCAAATACGACTTCTTGTGAAGTCCTCCAAAGCTAACTACAAATCCAAATTAGCTTCCTCAACTAAGGACAACCATAAAGCGTACTTTAGTAACATCCATAACCTAAAAGAAAAGGCCCAGATTTGTGCTGAACTGGTAATTGATGATACCACATATACTGACCCTGTGGATATTGCTAACCTGTTAGCTGACAGATTCTGTGAAACTTCACTCCCTTGTCCTTGCCACATTTAACCCAGGACATCAGTACCACCTGTCCTCTACCTTGTATCTCTAAAGAGCAGGTCATGAATGCCCTCTTTAAGGTCAAAAACACATCATCCATGGGACCTGATAACATCCCAGGCTGCATCCTGCATTATCTCAAACAAGAATTAGCAACGCCATTAGGTACTCTCTTCAGTCATAGTTGAAGTACTGGCTTCATCCCAGCTGAATGGAAAAAGGCAACCATTATCCTCTTGCACAAAGGTGGTGCTTCCACTGACCCTGGGAACTATAAACCTTTTAGCCTGACTAGCTCTGCCTGCAAGGCCAGTGAGAGAATCATCATGGACCTTATCAACAAAGATATTGGTAATCTCCAAACCCTTGACCCTACTCAATTTGGATTTGTCAAAGGGAGATCATGCCTGTTAAACTTGGGGGACGTCTTCAACACAGGCACCAAGGCCCTTGATGAGAGGAAATCTGTGCATACAGCCTATCTAGACTTAGCCAAGGCTTTTTACACCATCCCCCACTCAGACATACTTGATAAACTTACCCAGCTAGGTATCAACCTGTATATCATTAGTTAGATGGGTCGCTAACTGGCTCACTGATAGACCCCATATAGTCAAAATAGGAGACTCCGCCTCCAGCACTTCAAGCTTGGTAAACTTTATAGACATAAATTGTATCTGGACAAGGCCACTAGGATAAAACTTGCAAATACTATGCTACTCCCTTCCCTCCTTTACGGTAGTCAAACTTTCACTAACCTACACACGTCACAAACAACAGTTATACTGTTATAAAATAGCAAAATTTGCATCTAAAATGCCTAATTGCACACATCACTGCCTGGCCATAAATGAACTCAGTTGGTTTGAATTTCTCTAGTACCTAAATTTCACCCAACTAGCTTTCACCCTTAAATTAATTTGCAACCCAGTGAAGTGCCTCTTACTCCCCAATCCAGAATCTACGTTCTGCTAAGAAACAGCTTCTATGTGCAACTAAACCCAACGAACGAGCTGGACAAAATCTTTATTCCTACTCTATTCTCAAATTAAGAATGCCCTGCTATCCTCTATCACTAAACTGGTCTCTCTCAAAATCTTTAAATCTAAACTTAAAGCACTAAATCTAAACTTAAAGCTCACTATCTCAACAATCATATCTGCCCTTGCAACCTCATGGATAAATCACCTTGATTAGCAGGTATGTCTCTGTCCTAATAACTTGCTACTTTTTACTCTTATTCCTACTACTACTTCTCCTTCTTTCACACTTCCTGTAACTGACCATTTGCTATAGTTTTCTATAGTTTTCTATATTAATTTTCTATAGTTGAATTTTGTTCTACACATTGTGGACTTTCAGTCCAAGTTTTTTTTTTTTTTTTGCACAACCAGCTCTTTAATTCCAGTATTGCCTGTCTTCAAATGTACTTTTAAATGTTTTGTATTTGTAACTTGTATTTCTTTGTATAACATTACCCATATATGTATTTTATACTTGGAGCTTTTCTCCCTGGACCTCCAAAGAAAATGGGTTACCAACCCAGTAGACTTTCCCGGTCAACAAATGTTAATAAATGTCAATAAATAAATAATAACAGCAGACCTGTAACCAGTGGTGTTTCACAGGAATCAGTCCTGGCACCTCTACTCTTTGTTATCTATTTCTCTCAAGTGCTAGCTAAAACTAAAGGTCTGTGGCTGACAAAGCTTGCTGATGACTGCAAACTGGGAGAGGTCATAGAATCTCCAAATTATGTCAACATCCTACAAGAGGTCTTATACAAACAAATGACTGGTGCCAAAGTCATGAACTTAAACTCAGTACAAAAAAAAAGTATTATTATCCCTTTTGGAAAGAACGATGTTCCTGCTAACTACTACATCAATAACAACACCCTAAGTTGCAGTCAGTGGTGGGAGACCTGGGCACACAGGTTGACAGCAACCTTACCTTTGATCAACATGTCTCCACAGTGGTAAGAAGGGCATTCTGTATTGCTCATCTCATAAGTAAGGGCATTGCCTCCAGGGAAAAAAGAAGTTATATCCTCCCTGTAATCTTCACTCATTAGGTCAGTAATTGAGTACAATGTCCCTCAAATGGTACATTGGTTACTCGCACTAATGGCCTTAACCTGGTATGTGACATTAATAGAACCTGCTGGAGGGAAAGATTTGTCTCTTAGAGGTTACCACACCTTTGGAACAGACTTGCGCTTCATGTCAACCAGAACACCTCATTGGTCCTCTTCAAATGCAATCCAGATGGTAAATTCAACCCTGGAGTTTTACATTTGTCCCTCTTGGGCAGGGATGATAGGTGCTGATCATGGAAATAAAGGTCAAATTTGGCTAGGCTTGTAAGGGCCCTAGGGTCATTAGCCTAGTTAACTCCTATGATCCTAATGGCTGTGATGTAGTATGTAAATGATGCATGATTGACATGCTATGCAGATTTGGCTGTGACATTATTCATACATTGCTTGTTGATTGATGCATTTTGAATTCACATTACCCCCTTTACATGTGAGTTGTGAGTGTTCCTGAGATGGTGAGGGTCCAGAGTTAAAGCAATTAAATGACGCAGCCCTTTAATTTAACTTCTGAGACATTTCCCTTTGCCTTAGGGCAAAAAAATCTTTTAAGGTAAGGTGGATTGAAGGTTCTCTTCAACAAGCCCATTGTTTTTCCCCCTGGATGTTTCCTGATAAATTAGCATTTAACACCTTATTGATGAAAGGCAAGTATCCTGTTCTTTGAAATAGCACTTGGCACACAAGGGAAAAATACATTTTATGAACTGTATTTTCTGTATAAAAATGTAGGCTCTTCCTTCATTTTTGTTAGTTTGAACCTAGCAGAAAACTGGCCAGGAGCTACTGAAGGATTTGCTGCTGCTGCTATACAAAATCTGAGGAAATGTCTAGATACAATGAGAATTGCATACATGAAATAATTTCTTCCTTGATTAAAGTGATATCATTCTTGAAATCATTTGGGATTCTGCTTGAGGAGAGAAGCTGTCTTAAGTGTGGCAATAAGGCTTCCCTTGTTGCTTACAGATCATCCTTCGCTTGGAAGTTTAGAACAAAGAAATGCAGAAGTAAAAGTGGTATGCTGACTGGAACATTTTTTGAGAAAGGTAGATTGCCTGTATAATCGCTTGTGAGAGTACTGTACTGCTGGCTTAGAAAGCTCACTGTCAGAATGGCTGCAGACCACCTTGGAGTTTCACCTAAATCAGTTGTGCATTGGTATCAGTTACTAAGACATGTCTGCACTTGGAAACCTCTCCAGGACCCTGTGTTACTTAGGGGTCCTGAAAAGGAAGTCCAGATTGATGAAAACCTTCTAGTAAGAGCCAAGTATAATTGTGGGAGAATCATGACAGAACAGGACAACCATTTAGACAAATTCATGTGGTGAAGTAAATATGGGAAAGATTTTGATGAGTTATTTATCACTTTACTTGGTCACATCAGGGAATTCCAAGAAGCTCAGCGAACGGAGGGTGCTGAGATGTTTCCATTGCATGAGGCCACAAAAGAAGATTCTGATGTGGATATGGACACCCTGGACACTGATTCAGACAAGGAGAATGTGCATCAGTGATTGTGAATACTTTTTTTACTGTATGCAAAAGGGTTAATATTTTATGTTCCGCTAGTTTTACGCTATTCATGTGGGGGAAGTGGCTCTTGGTGTGTTATGTTTTAGGAAATATGCACCTCAAAATCCTTTTGTGTTTTTTGATATTTTACTTTTTGGGAAGCGGGTCTGGGTGTGCTATGTATTAGAAGATATGCACTTCAAATTCTTCTCCATTTTGGGATCTGTTATTAAACAGAGTTCACTAAAGGAATGCTTGCCCAGTGCCTCATTTATAGTTATTTTGATAAGGACTTGCTGCATCAGTTAAGTTACAAGAATTATAGGCTTTGTTGTAGTGTAATGGCTCACCCGCTGTTTCACTCAGGAATGGGCTTGGCCAGATTGACAAGCCTAATGGCTGTGATGTGGCTGTGATTGTCATGCCATGCATATTAGCCAGTGATATTATTTATTTATTTATTTATTTTATATTTGTTGACCGGGCTAGTCTAGCTAGATACATATCCATTTTCAGCAGAGGCCCGGGGAGAAAAGCTCCATGCACAAATACATTAAGGCATTAAAAACTTAGAAAAAATGACTAGCTTAAATTATACAGCATAATATGTAAAGAAAGTAAATTTTGTGAATACTGTACAGAGACATTAGAGTAGATTTTGGAGATAAACATGTCTTAATTCAATAGAGGGGTTACAAATACAATCAGGCAACAGTTAAACATAGTGATTAAGCATCAACATTCATTTGAGAGAAAAAATAAAAAAACAATAAGTAAGAAAAAGAAAAATAGAGACTAGGAAGGACAAAATGCAGGTAAGAAGGGGTTAGTAGTTGATAGTCAATGACTCTCAAGGTGGGGTATTTGTTATAAAGCATGAAATGAGGGGGGGGGAGTGAAGAGTATTTTTCAATCAGGCTTTGAGCAGGGACAAAGCCATTGTCTTTTTAGGTAATGTTTGAAGTGTTTCTTAAAGAGTTGTGTAGATGAGAGAGAAGTGAGTGTATTTGGAAGCTTATTCCAGATTCTACCAACAACATTGGAAAAGAGTGAATCTCCTGCTTTGTTATTAGATATATTGTTGGCAATCTGTAACTTATTAGCTGAGCGTAGTGTTGTAAGATTTTTATATGGGGAGATCAGATTAGATAGGATAGGGGTGTTGGTGGGGTGGTGCAGAATTTTTTGTGCAATCAGCAGTTGATTGTATTGTAGTTGGTTTTGTAGTTCTAACCAACTGAGTTGTTGAAGGTTGAGACAGTGGTGGGTTCTATAAGGGGAGCCAGTGGCAAATCTAGTAATATTATTGTAGCTAGTTTCCAGTTTGGAAAGGTTAAGCTTAGATAGATTGGTATAAATGGCAGATGCATAGAACAGGGTAGAAGTAAGCTGAGTCTGGGCAATAGATTTCCTAGCTAGTGGGGTAAGGAAGGGTTTTATTCTATACAGGGAGCCTAGTTTTTTATTGATGGTTTTTATAGTATTGTTAACATGGATATCGAAGCTGAGGTTATGGTCAATAGTTATGCCGAGGAGACGAGCAGTACTGTCAGGGGAAATACAAGTACCATTGTCAGAGGTAATGGTAAAGTGGATATGTGGGGATTTTTGGGTGGGAGTAAAAAGTAAAAGTTTTGTTTTTTTTTGGGTTAAGGAGGAGGCAGCGTTGGGTAAACCATTTTTCTACTTTGTTAAACACAGTTTGGCTAAGGGTCTGGAGAAAGGAGGAAGACTTGGCAGTATAGATAAGCGTAGAGTCATCAGCATATTGTATACAGGAGGTTTGAGGAAAAGCAGTATGGAGATCATTAATGAAAATGGAAAAAAGAAGAGGTCCTAGGATAGAGCCTTGGGGTACTCCAGTGTCCACTGGGAGGGGTGGGGATAGTTTATTGTCTCAGAGTACTGCTTGTTTTCTGTTTTCAAGATAGGATTTAAACCAAAGGATTGCTTGTTGGTCAAGATATTGGGCTTTTAGTGCATTGATAAGTAGGTTATGATTAACCATGTCGAAGGCTTTTGATAGAGCAATAAATAGAGCAGATGAGAGAGAGTTTTTGTTTCAATTCTTGTTAATACAGTCAGTAAAAGTTAGCAGGGCAGATGTAGTGCTATGAAAAGGCCTAAAACCGTGTTGGCAATTAGCAAGCAAGTTATTTTGGAGAAGGTGCTGAAGTAGTTGATGGTGGATACATTTTTCCATGATTTTAGCTAAAGGGGAAAGTAAAGCAATTGGACGGTAGTTGGAGATATCAGTGGATTTACCTCCTTTGTGTAAGGGGATTATATGGGAGATTTTCCATAAGGAAGGGATATAACCTTCTGAGATAGTTCTGTTTATAAGGATAGACACAGGGTATGCGATGGCTTTAGCAGCAATTTGAAGTTATTCTGCTGGCAGACAGTCAGCAGAAGGGGTGCAGGGTTTAAGTTTTAGAAGGAGTTTGCAGATAAAGGTAGTTGATACTGGTTGTAAATGAAAGGGGGGGCAGAGAATCGTTGGTATGTTGTGTAGGAGTGGGGGTAGGGGGTGATAGTGTTTTAGTAAGGGTTTGAATGGCTTCAATGAAGTAGTTGTTAAAAGCATTTGCTATTTGCAGAGGGTTGTTATGGGGGATAGAGCTGGGAGAAGGAGTTCTAGCCTGGCCTGGTTTGAGAAGTTTATTAATGCCAGACCAAAACTTTTGAGGATTTTTAGAGTTTGAATGTTGAAGATGGGAATAATAGTTCTTTTTATCTAAGATTATATCTTTTTTGATGGCATTTCTTAACTGTTTAAAGTAGAGGTGATCTGCTGGGCATTTGGAGGTTCTCCATTTTGCCCAAATTTTGTTCCGTAGGAACATTTTTTCTTTGGTTTGTTTTGTAAGCCAAGGAGCTATTTTGGTCCTGACTCTGGAGGAGTGAATGGGAGCATGGCTATTTAGAACTTGAAGGAATGTAGAATTAAAGAAGGAGATAGCTTCATCCAGATTGAGTAGTTTTAGTAATGACCAATTGCAGGCTTTTAGTTCATTTATAAAGTTCTCAGATTGGAAGTGTTTTTTAGATCGATACGTGATAAAATTGTTGTCTTTGGGGCTAGATTTCTTTTGCTTAACTATGTAGGTTAGAATATGGTCACTAATGTCATCTGGAGAGATCCTGTCAAGTAAGTTTCAGGGTGACTATTAATTAGTATCCAGTCAAGAGTAGTTTCTTTAGTACTAGGCTTATGGATTCTAGTGGGGGTATTTATTGTTTGAATGAAACCAAATAGATTTATATGGGTCTTAGGGTTGGAAGAATTGCATAAGGTCCAGTCTATATTAAAATCTCCTAGTACTATTGTTTCTTGAGGAAGGTGGGTGGATAGGCTACTAAGTATGTTTTCTAGGGTGGTAATATTATTTCCTGGAGGGGATAATATGAACAGATTATATAGATTGATTTAGAGCTATTTATTTGGAGTTGAACAGTAAGGGTCTCAGCATTGGTATTTGAGGGTAGTGCTACATCACAGGGAGAAACAAGGAGTTCAGATTTGAACAAGACTGCTATGCTGCCGCCCTTTTTTGAAGTGCGGTTACATCTAAGGATATTGTATCCAGGTGTGATTATTTCTTGGTCATGAATAATAGGTTTTAGCCAAGTTTCTGTTAGACAAAGAATGTCGAATGCATGGGCTTGAAGGAGAGCATGCAGTTGGCTAATTTTGTTGTTGATACTACGAATATTAAGATGTGCTATTCTGAGGGAGTTATCTAATCTAGAAGAGGAGGAAGCATTGTTATGCAATTGTTTTTGTAGATTGACATTTAGTGGGGATGGGCCAGGATTAGGATGAATGTCTCCACCTGTTAGTGGTGTTGGGCCAGGATTAGGATGAATGTCACCACCTGTTAGAATGTTTTTGTATAGTATCAAAGAAGTTTTTAAGATTTTATTAAGTTTGGGTGAGCTTAACCTATTGAAGAGGTAAGTAACATGAGTACATCTATGGAACTTAGGATGCAGATAAGCTGAGGTAGAGGTAATGTTACAATGAGAGAGGCAGTTGGGAAGTAAGGTTGGGAGAGTTTGTAGATGGGACACTTTATGGGCCAGCACATAATGCTCATAGGCAGTGAGGGTATAGGTTGAGGTTAGAAATATAAATAATAAACAAGACAGAAAAAAAGTATGTAAGCAAAGGTTTATGTGAGTAGGCCATTTGGAATGGCAGAGTAAGGTTAATGTAAAGTCAAAGGTGGTTTAGAATATAGTTGAAGTGTAGGATAGGTTAATTGATATCCATTATGCATACAGTGATTATTGATGAGCACATGTGAGGTGCGAGTGTTTCTGCACAGTGCGAGGCACAAAACACAAGTAAAAACAAAGTTTGTCTTAAACGTCAGAAATACCTGACCTAAGTTTCATCACCTGATATCTGTATTACCACACACACACACATACACACTTACAATATATACACACAGTCCCTTGAAAGTATCTTGGAGAGTTGTTTTATGCTTATATTCTGCCAGGAGTGAAACAAGTACTTTCTCTGGTAGAGCACAAGATTAGTAGAAAAGAAGACAATGGATAAATTATAGGCTAGGTGAGAACTGGGATATATTGCCTATGAAATGAAATCAAGAGCTACTGTAAAAATGGACAGGGTAGAATATCCTTTATGAGACGGCATTTATGAGTGTTCATCAGGCAAGAAAAAGGCGAATTTTAAGGAACTGAATGTGTGATTCTAAAGGATGTGCAGATTTTAGGAACATCTTATTGAAGTGTTACTTTTGGTAGCCTGTGCTTTATTTATTTATTTTTTCCCTAAAGTTCACAAAAACCTTAAAGTGACTTAATACTGAGTGGTATGTTAGAAAAGCAAGCATTTAAGCAATAATACTAATGATCTGATGAGGTGTGTTGTGAAAAATGCACATCTCGTTTTCACAGAGTACAACAGATGTGATATCCACTGTTTTCATACCGCATACTCAGTAATATTAACTTAATGTCTGGTCTATAAAAAAATGGATATGGTAGCATGTACAACCAGAAGAACCTCTGCTGTAGAAATATATTGGGATGGTTAGTCCAAAATATTGTTTTATCTGTTATGTGTAATTCAAAATAATAAGCTACGGAGTTAAAAATCTGTTGCAGATCATACAACAATGTGTTATGATACTATGAGTTCACATACAGCAGCACCTGTGTATCTCAGTTTTTTTTTTTTTTTTTTGCTGCTGCTGTTAAAGCTTGATATAATAAACTTTCTTTCAATCAAATTAAGTTACACTGAATATTGCAATTTTTTTTTTTTACTTGGGAGTGGCAGTTACAAAGTGAGAAGACACTCTCTAAATTAATACCTTTTGGAAGAGTCTATTATTTTTTCAATTTTAGTGTTTTTCTTCTCTTTGTGGCTTGCTGGAGTTTAAAGGTATTGTGACAAGTGTCCCTTTTTATCTCCTTCCAGTTTGTTTGCTCTTCAGACTTAAACTGACAAACCATTTTGTATCCTGCTTTGTGGTGTGGTATTTTAAGATATCTGCCTTCCCCTTCTAACTATATAATGTGCATTTCTTAGGAAGCACATTCATGGTTTGTTAATCCAAGAATGGACATCATAATAAATTACATTAAACTTTAGCTATGCTAGCTAAGTTGTTTATAATTGCTGACTTGATGTATTGCACAGGACACATTACAGTTTTAGAAGTGTTATATTAGGGTAGCGAGTAGCCTGATTTCAGGTTGGCATTTTGCCTGTTTAATACTGTTTGTACAGCGAATCCACATGCATTTAAATGTGAAAAGGTATATTTCCAATGCTTTACTTAAACTGTGTTGGTTTCCATGAATACACAAGTCCACATGTATGTGCATCCTTATCCGGATGAATATTCAAGCAGCCGAAGACCACATCATAATGCTTATTCATGAGTGCAGTAAAACATCAACCTTCTGGGGCGGGGTTTGGGCAGCACTTGCTACTGATGAGCCAGCACACTACAACAAAGCCAAATTATATTTCTATTAATGAAATCATTGAGTTCACAATTACAGTTTTATGTGGTTATAGGGCTCACTATAGTAAAGCACTGCTTATGTTACTATGGCTACATTAGTTCATTGCTGTGGAGATTTCTTTCACTGACTACATGCTTTCCCTTTGCATTTCTTTTTTAAATACTTTTTAAATAGTTTCTTCTTTTCGGCTCTAATGTTCATGTATATTTATTATATAGATTTCTTTGAATAAGAAAAGGTAATATATAGAGGCTGCTGAGAACATAAGTACCATTCAATTTTGTGTTTTATGCTCATCATCATTATCGTTTTATGCGGATTTGCTGCTTCTAATTAGATGTACATAGAGGTTGCCGAAAACATAAATACTGTGGTCTGTGCCTCTTTAGTAAACTAGCAAGTCTGCATTATCTGCTGTACGCATGCTGATAATCCTGAATGAATATTCATGCAGACGAAAAAAATGTCTTTGTATTAGAACACTACCCCACCATAATTTCTGCGCAGAAATGGGTGTGGTGAAAGTGATTGACATGGCAAGGGCATGTGATGTGGCATGGTAGTTATGCATGATTGACAAGCCATGCAAATTTGCAAGTGTTATTGTGGATATTCACTGTAGATACTCCTTGTGTGATTGTACTGAGCCGTTCTCAAGAAATGTTCATTCTGGCGGAGTTGTTATTTTTTTTTTTTAATGTAAGGACAGTCACACTTCATAGCCAGGCACAAACTCAGTATTATACATAGTACACAGTAATACTCTGTATAAACAAGTTAACGTTTTTCTGCTTGCACTGTTATGGTATCTGCTTAACGTGCATTGTACTTTTATAAATACGAGGACAAGTAAGGAATAGGAGATTCACTACAGTTAAGTAATTTTGCTGTTTAATATATTTATGTAATATGTTTATTTATAAAGTTACTGCCTGAATCACCACCTCAGTTGGAATGGATATGGTAACGGAATGTTAGATGAGAACTCCCATTTTTAGTGGAGATGCGGGAGAAAAATCAGCAGTATAGAGCTGAAATTTACACATTGACATATAGTGTCAAAGCAGACATGGGCAGTGTTAATGCATGGTACTGGAGAGTACAGCTATCAACCTTTTACAATCAGAACTTGAGGTAATGTTAAATTAAAAAAATAAATAAATAAATAAACAGGGCTGCCATACTGTACATCTGGGACCTTGTATAGTAATTGCTTTTGCAGGGGGTCAAGCCCCCCTGCACCCCCATGTGCAGTTTTGTAAGCTTTGGTTTTGTTGACCTTGTACTTTTTGTATTCATATATTTACTCATGCTGTTTTGCATTCAGGTCAGTTACTGTGCAGTTACAGCAGCATACACATTCAACTATTTTGAATGAAGTACAGTTCAATGTTTTGAATATTCATATTGCCAACGAAGGTCTTCTTATGTTTATTCACACATACAGAAATAATACACTTCATGCACAGGGTGTTGGGCGATCCTTGCTACTGCGCATTTAGTGGGGTAGTATTCTAATACAAAGATAAAAAAACATCAACATGTTTAGTCATCAATTTAGAAAAATGTTACCTGCTGCTGGGTGTTGGGCGGTCCTTGTTACTGCGGATCCAGCGGGGTTATTACTGTAAAACAAAGCCAATAACTCAAATTTATGTATGCCCACATTTTTTTGTCATGAACTGCACGTGTGTTGACTGCAACCATTCCCCATGCTTTTAATCCTTTATACTCCTCTGTCCACAGCAGTGAATTTCATTGATGACAATATAGCCAGATTTATTCCATTTATACTTTAAGCTCCACTAAAGCCAAATCAAAATAGTCACACAAGTTGCACCATTTCTTTTTACCCAAGCAGTAGATTTTATTTGACATCCTTCCTCCATGGTTAGCTTCAGAATCATAAAACAATTATTCTACAGTAGTCCATTTCAGTGCATTGTATGAGGAGTGGTCTTTTGTCAGTCTGCAAAATATTGCATCTTGAAGCACAATATGTAAACATGCATTGTGGTAATTTAAAAGTATGAAGCAGGGGAGAAGGAAAGAAAAGAATTATCTTTTCTATTTAAACCAGAGACTGTTATTTCTTTGTCCTTCAAATATGGATACAGAGTAAGGATAGAGAAGAAGAAAAAGGCCAATATTCTGTTTATTCCATAATAGCTATCTGCAGAAAAGATGATAAAAAGCATAAAAGCTACTGCCATTTGATTTGCTTGCAGAACACACTTTACCGTGTTGTCACTGATTTCTTCTTTCCTGTAACCTTGATTTTAATCAGATCTTTTTGCCACATGTGAATAATTGATATACATAATTCATAGCAAATATTTTCTAGCACATTATTATTAAAAAATCCTTTTGAGGCATTTCTTCATATGTCTTATACAGTTATTATGCACTGCTGCTTTAAATATATGTTCTCTTCTAAATTCCTGCATCTTTTGCATTGCAGGGTTTCCCTCAAGCTGAGTCACTTTACGTAAAAGGAGCTTTGGATATAGGGGAAGGGAAGTCTTGGTCTATTGGTCAGCATAACTAGCCAGCAGTGGACTAGCAAATATTTGTCCTCCAATCACATGGGCAGTTCTGATAAACTGCTGTCCTGTCTTTAATGAGGTTCCTGCTGATGTGGAATGCTGCTTTAAGATATGCCACACTTGGGACAGCCATGCAGCTGTGGTGACAGGACTGCAACAAGGTTAAATTTCTGCAGGCTTAAATTATTCTGACTTGGATGATTCCTCACCTATTACTCTGTTGTTCTGTTTAGGCAAATCTCTTTATCTTCTGTGCATTTTTATTTGCATTCCAAAATCAGTGTATTTGAATGAGAAGAGCCTCTTATCAGTGACATCACAGCTTATTAGCATACAGATCCAATCTGACTGGCTTTCATCCAGATAATGGCAGGGAGATGTGCTTTCAACAGTACTGTTGACATGGCCCACTGATCACGCAGTGAGCCTAGTCATGTTTTGTTAAAGGTGGCTACTTTACCTGTAATGAAGCAAGATTCAAACTATATGGAAGGTAATGTATGTTGCTTGTTTTGTATCTTACTAGTGGAATTAAATTTCTGTTGCACTAAATCTGAAATGCTAGCTGGCTTTGCAGCTGGAATCCTGTTTTCTCTGACTTGGTCATTTCATGCCTGTGTGTAGCTTGCACATTGCTGGATCAGCTGTAGAAGGAATGCATGCTGTTTATATTGTGAAGGATACTGTAAATAGTAGTTTGCTACTGTAGTATTGTCATATGTATACATTTTTTGGCAGTTTTTGTTTGTAAATTCCTGGCTGAGACTGAACATGGGCCAGATAGATATGTAAATAAATAAATAAATGTATGACATAATTGAATGGCCTATGTTTAGAGCAATAATAGTCATAGTCTCTTTCATCTGCAGGAAGGTGAAGCCTTACATTTTATTAGAATCCTTATCAAGCTTCTGAGGCATATACAAATATGTGAAAGAATAGAGCTGCTACCAGACAGGCACTGGAGTAAAGGTTAGCCTCAGCAAGTTGGAGCAGAACTGAATGCCAATATGTGTCATATGGAACAGTTTGATATGGCTAAGTATTGAATGAGGAACACACACACACACACTTCTCTCTCTCTCTCTCTATATATATATATATATATACACACACACACACACACACAATGTGTGTGTGTTTTGTACAGTAGATTTGTTTGTTTAATGAATGACTATTGTGGTGATCTGACCACCCTTGTGTGTTGTAGTCTGTTTAAAGATTGAGATTGACTAAACTGGTACACTCTGGGTATGATTGCAATTTTGTAATCTTGGTTTCTGTGTGTGTGTGTTTGTACGTGTGAGAGAGAGAAAATCTGGGTGGGATTTTTATTAGCCCAAAATAAGTTTTAGATAACCTCTGGTCATCACTGGCCTCCAAGCAAGATGTGACCTTAGGGCTTGAACTTTACAGTCATGTGACCAGCTTGTAAACTGACCTGTTGATAGGAGGTGGGGGTGGGGGGTGGACTGTTGCATATCTACAGCTCAGAGTGAGACTAGTAGCAATGAGAAACATGAGTTGGTTCTTCAGATTGCTGGTTGCTGTGCTGTAACAAGTATTACTTTTTCATGGCTGCTATACAAGCTGCTAACAAACTTGGAGAAGAATGAAATGGATACATGGGAAGGTAAGGGGAATACAAATATTTATGGGAGATCTAGATGCAGTTGCAATGCTGTTGAACTAAATGTGGGTTTGGTAGCAAACAGTGAAGTCTGTTTGTGTGTCGGGGGAGGGGAGGGATGATAGCAGCTGCTCTTTTTAATGGGTTAATTAATGTTGGGTACTATGAGAGAAGTGTGCTTTTAGTGTAAGCTCTAAAAAAAGGAATTGGGAAATGATTTGTCAAAATCTAGAAGTCTGTACAGGTAGGAGATGACATAAGTGCAGTTTTTGAATTCATAACTGAGCAAGTTATTTAGCTGTTGTTATTGAGGTAATTTGATATTGAAGCCCGTATATTTTTATTTTATTACGCAGCTGGTGTAGTATGGTTATTAAATGATTGTAATTGTCCTTGTCAAAGGATTATGTGGCCTCACACCAAATTCTGTGAAAATACTTTAAATGTAGATGCATCTGATCATTTTTCTTTTAGTGAAAAAAAAAAAACGTTAGGTCACATAACATGTTTTCATTGCCATTGCATTGTATTCATTCTTTTTTTTTTGTTGTTGTTAATCAGAGACAAGTCTGAAAAGATGAAAACTGGGCATCTGTAGGCCTCAGCTTGGGTCTGGTATCCCACAGGTCCAATAAAAGATGTACTCTTCTGTAATTGACTCCCATTGTTTTCAGAGAAACAATCAAAATAGTAAAAGGCAAGAAGCCATTCAGGCACAAATTAGCTTAGCCATTTGGTTTTTACTGCTGAATTTCTTGACAGAAATGTTTTATTTTTTTCATTTAACAGAAAATAGTAATGTAATTTTTAGTTAGATTAAGCAGAATTTTGATATTTTGCTTTTGTGTTTCCATTACTGTCTTACTGTACAGCACAGCTTTTCAAGTGTTTCTATTTTTTTTTTTTTTTTTTTTTTTTTTTTTTTTGGCATGTTCTGTTTGGAAGAGTAGATGTTATTGCTGGGTATTGCTTGCAAACTGTAGAAGGTGACATTCGTGCTATAAAATTTGGTCAAATCAATGACTAGCCTATGCTGCTTCCTTGGGATACAGACCCATCGCTGCCTGGGAATGGCATTTGATGTTTAAAGTATAGTGTATGTACACCCTGTTTAGGTTTGTTAGGCCAGTTTTCAGTTTTTGGTGGAACATTGTAATGTGGAAGTAGTACCCCCACTTCTCAGTTTGTGTGTTTTCCACAAAGTTGCATTTAGTTTTATTTTGTTTACTGGACAGCCCCTCTGATAGTGAAGTGAACTTAAGTGACCTTTTCAGTGTTGTACAGTATGATACATACAGGCCTTTGTATTTCTTGATCAGGTTGTCAGACTGGAATAGCTGATTTTGAGTGGAGGCCTGGGGAGAAATATTCTAGGATACTTCAGCATAATGGACAATAGTAGCCCGAGTTTTAATGTATGCTGGAGATTTTATGGAGTATGCAAATATAGAATATAATGGGGAGGATGATGGTATTTTTACCTTGTTTTCAGTATTTATATTAGCAAGTACATAATAGGTTTCTTACTTTATCCATATTTTTGTAGTAAATTGCTTATTTGGGCACTTGTTTCTCACAAAAAAAAGAAGAAAAATGGTAAAATAGAAACAAAATCATCTAATATTCCCGTAAATATTGTGCAAAAAGATGGTTTTGTCATCAGTAGAAAAATAATAAAAGTCTGGACTATATATTGGAAAACTTCCATGGTAACAGTAAGTGTGTGTTTAGTTGGGGCATCCTACCGTAGTCACCACTGTCTCTCACTTGCTGAACTGGGCTGGCTTGAACTCCCTCACCTCCTTCAATGGTATCAACTGTCACTCGCCCACAAACTAGTAAACCATCCACTAAATGTCCCATCCCTCCATAATCTACTCCAACCCTATTGCATCACCAGACCACTAAGACCCAGCAACAAAAATCACTTGCAGATCACTGAAGCCAATAACTCTGCTGGTGAAGCACTATTCTCTTGCGCCATAGCCAAATTATGGAACTCCCTTCCACCCACAATTACCTCCGTACCATCATGCACCCACTTCAAAACTTTACTAAAAGTGCACCTAAAAACATGCTGGCTATGCCCTTGCAACTCCCACTCTAATATCACCCACCCCATCCAGCCACTACCTTTTTTTCCACCCCACTAACTACCTTGATTATAGCAAGCTCAGATGCTCATAAGCCTAGTACTTGTTGTACAGCAGGAACTTCTTATTGTAACATTTATTAATGTCTGTTATGTACTTCACAGATAAAGATTCTAGTTGTCTACTGATGTATTATGTTCTTCATCTGTAAATATGTTTGCAATTAACTGCTATGTTAAATTGTTAATCACTATGTAATCCAATGTAACTACTGTATGTTTATTTTAACTGTGGAGCTTTTCTCCCCCGGCCTCCACTGAAAATGGACCTATGTCCAGTCGGACACTCCCAATCAACAAATGTAAATAAATAAATAAATTTTGAAGAGGGGCAAGCCCCCCTGCATCCCCCACACCCCCTTCTTAAATATACCAACTGCGAGATTGCACTACAATGGGGGTGAGGGAAATCTCCCATTCCGCGCTGTATGCAGAAGCGCACAATAATTTCCGTTCCTCTGCTATAGTGCGGTCACGGAGCTAATATATTTAAGCAGGGGGACACGGCCCCCTGCAAACATGTAAGCTTGTTTTTTTTTTTCTTCCCCTTCTCTTCCCTTTACAATTTTGAGTTACTGAAAACTCGAGGTTCTGGGCTCGAGCTTATGAATTTCGAGCTTTCAGTAACTCTATCTTGTGAAGGGGACAATATAAATATATATATATATATATATATATATATATATATATGTGTGTGTGTATAGATATATATATATATATCAAATCTGAGACAAGTCATAGCACTACAGTGGTTAAAGGGTTAATTCCCCACTTCCCACTGTTCACAATCTCACAAGGAAAAAATAAAACTGGCAACATGTAATCACTGATTTTTTTGATCATCTGTACTTTCTTTTTTCCTGAATGATGAAGTTGTTTCTTGACCACCTCAACAATACGTATACATAAGAGAGAGATGTGTGTGTGTATATATATGTAGAGGGGGGGGTTTATTTATTTATTTTTATTTTCATCCACTATCCAAGACATATGGCAACAGCAAATATATATAGTAAAACAGTCTTATTGATAGAAAAAGTTAACACAAAATTATGATGAATAGGTACGTTTTATAGAGGCAGAACAATAAAAGGGTATTGTATTTAACCATTCCATGTGTTACTGAACGTGTAACATGTCTATCAGTTGTCCAGATTTTTTCTAACACAAGCCCTGTTATTGTAGCAACTTTCTAAATTTATACATTCACTACAACCTCTCCCATCCAAACACATCGCTGTGAATGCCTAAAAAAAACTCAATTGTCCAGAACTACCATTACTACTTCAACTCCGTCAACTATCACTAGCCCACAAAATAATACCTAGCTCTGAAAACACCCCAGTCCTGCAGTCCTGCAAAATCTTTTGCAACCCTATACAACTGCCAGGTCCTTGAGGTCTAGCACACAAAACCTCCTCAAAGTAACCAAATATAACAGTGAAGCTGGTAAGTCTGTCTACAGCCACTGTATAGCAAAAACCTGGAACTCCCTTCCTGCCCACGTAACTGACAACAAATCCCCATCACAGTTCAAGAAACTTGTTAAAACTCATTTTTTGAATAATTAACTGTGCTCATGTATCCCCCCTGGCTAACGTCTCATTAGAACACTTCACCTAACTTAAGTAACTCTGCTAAGCCAACCAATCGTAGTACTGTACCCTCTTAGGACTGTTAGTCTACTGCTCATCCCATCTCTCTAGGAGTTGGGGAAAACTACCCCAGCAATGCTGAGCTTCCCATAAGCAACTAAAACCAGGAGAAGACATTGTAAATCATTTTGTTATCCTTCTCAAATAAAGCTAGGCGAAGATATATAGTGAATCAGTTTATCCTTCTCAACTATAGTGAGCATCATCTGCTCTCTCAGAGCCTTATTCTACATCTCTCTCTGCTTTTTACTCTGATAGTAAATCTGTCATAGGAATCCTAAACTTGGAATATCTTCTAAAATTTAATATTATATTGTAGAGAATGAATGTGTCCTGTCTGTTAGTTAATATGTATGCTAAAGTCTCTTCTTGGGTTCATAGATTAGTATTAAGCTAACTGCCCTTGCAAGCCATTTTAAGCCTAGCCAATTATCCTTTGTGAGACTCAAACCCTACACCTTGTGCTTGCAAGGCAAACACCTTCACCATTAGGTCACCCTCCCAACCAACAGCTTTTAATGGAAATTGTATGTCAAAAGTCTGTCCTTAAAGCTATGTTTTCTAACAAATTTTCTCTTGGAGCTTTTCTCCCCGGGCCTCCACTGAAACTGGACTTGTAATCCAGTGGACTCTCCTAGTCAACAAATGTAAAATAAATAAATAAATACAAGCAATATTTAAAAGCTGTCCCTATTTTGGATCTTTGTCTCCCCTATTATTTTAGGCTTTTTATAGAAATTTTGTGCCAAGTCGTTGACGGGTATGAAGCATGGACATACAAGAGGAAAGAGACAAAATAGAAACGTTCAAAGATTCAAGAATAACAGTAACATACATATCCTTATTAATAGCATAGTTACATGTAATCATAAGCCGTAAATATATGGAGTTATGAAGCAAGGCAGTAATAATAAACAGCATCCTAACTCATATCCTTGGAACAAACACATATTTTCATCAGTTGATTAGATTTTAACCTTTTCTTAGTAAATGAGAGCTATATCATTTAGCATTTCCCTTGAGACTGCAGAAAAGGATGATGATTATAATCAGAACACGTTAATGTGATTTAAAATTAGTAAAAAAACTACAATACTGAGTTTGGGCAGCATAGTTTTGCAGTTTTTAGCTTTGCTAGGAAACAATGCTTGGTGTGCCCATGTGGGTTTTCACCTAGTGCTTCCAGCTGATTCTCATAGCTTTAAGATGTATGTGAATTGGTAATTCCCCATAGCGACCACTGGTGTGTGCTGCTGTGCATATGCATGTGTGTACATAGGTGGTTACCAGGCTAATGGCCCTAAGGCCTTTATAAGAATGTCCATGTTATTCCCATGTTCCCTAATTGACCTTGGTTAGATGGTCGTTATTCTCAGAGTGAGTCTATGATCAACACCAACTCCCCTGCCCATGAGGGACATAATTGCCACCCCCAGGGTGAATTTATGGTCTCCCATCCAATTGTCTAGGTTGTGCCTGAATAGGGTAATTGAGAAGCTGTATTTCACTTGAATGTGGACTGCATATCTCTCAACCTCTTAGAAGAAGAAAAAATCTGGACCAAACTATAAATAACAGGGGGACATAGGTCCAAAAATAGGGACATTTTTTAAATACTGCTCTTACAATCTTAGAAAGTAGATAGAACAACAGTTGTTGCATTAGCATGGGTTTTCTGAAGGGTATATAGTCTGAAACTCAAATGTCTGTCGTTATTTTCTGACTTAAATCTTCAATGATTTGGTAGAAAACAGCAAATTTATGGAAAATGGACCAAAAATATGAGGTAAAAATCTGGACATTCTGCGAAAATCTGTACAGCTGAGAGGTATATTATTTCGGAGTTCACTCCAGAGGAGTGGCGATCTCTCAGAGATGTATCTGTCTGATGGACTGGTACTCCATTCGCAATCAATTTCTCTGCTTCATGTCCTTTGAGTGCAGGGATAGGTTTTGGCCTCCCCTCTAACCCTAAATTAGGTCAAGGAGATCATTAAGGAATAATACTATCCTAGATAGTAGATCCTTACTGTATATATGAAGTACTTATGTGGTTTTACATGTGTTAATTGAGGGATAGGTTTTGGCCTCCCCTCTAACCCTAAATTAGGTCAAGGAGATCATTAAGGAATAATACTATCCTAGATAGTAGATCCTTACTGTATATATGAAGTACTTATGTGGTTTTACATGTGTTAATTGTCTTACTTTAGTGATTTTGTTAGTGTATTATGTAGTTAAAGCACTTATGTGGCTTGTATCTGTGTCAGAAGTGCTTCGTTATCACTGTCCTAGTTTAGTTTTAAGAACTTCTCACAAATTTATGTTTATGCAGTCAAGTTACTGTATGTTTATTATTTTTGCCATTTGGCCTCAAATCATGGCTGAAGGGCTCAGTAGACCATCTCACCTACCCAGTTATCTAACTAACAAATATGTAGTCATTTAAATAAATAACAATGTAATCAGAAGATGAAGTAAAAAAGGAATACTGAGTCACTGATTTGGTAATTTGAAATGAACAACTTTATAGTAGTTGATTGTGTAGACTGTACTGGAAAATCTCGTTCATATAGGAAGTCCAAAAATCAAATGTCTGCCATTATTTTCTGACTTCGGTCCTCAATTATTTGCCAGTGATTTGCCAGGTAACTACAATTTTATGAGAAACGGGTCAAAAATCTGGGCATTTTGCGAAAGTCTGGACAGCTGTGTGTGCTTGTATACAATTTGTGTCTTCCATGTGTTGTGCAACAAAGAATAAGTCAGACCCCAGGATAATTGTCTATGCCTTTTTTTTTTTTTTTTTTTTACCCACTGAACATTATATTCACGTGTACATTTTTGCATCATATTGCAAGGTCCGTGGTGGTGCAGCTGTTAGCGTTGTCACCTCACAGCAAAAGGTTTTCCGGTTCAATTCTCAGCTGGACCACATTCTGTGCGTAGTCCACATGTCCTCCCTGCGGTCAGATTGGAGAAAAAACTTTACATTTATTATCATTCTTGAAGCATTTGATAGGTTTAAAGATGAGGAAAACAAGTCACTAAAGTCCTAGAGATCAAAAATATGTACTTTATTCCAAAACCAGAAAATTAATTCCAAAAGGAGAGATATCTATACCAAGCGATTGCAGCCCCCCAAACATCTCCAACGCCCAAGTGAGAACTGCTCTCTCCAAAGCAAAAAACACAGCATCCATGGGACCTGATGGTGTCCCCGGCTGTGTGCTCCACGAACTCAACGAGGAATTAAACCCACAGCTAGGACAGCTGTTTAATCATAGTCTTACCTCTGGATACGTACCCAGGGAGTGGTGCACTGCAACTGTGGTCCCACTTCACAAAGGCGGTGCCTCCACCGACCCTGGAAATTACCGGCCCATTAACTTGACAAGCCTTATCTGCAAAGCCATGGAGAGGATCATAATGGACCTCATAAATAAAGAAATAGGGAATTTGCAGACTTTGGATCCATCCCAGTTTGGCTTTGTCAAAGGCAGATCATGCCTTCTAAACTTGGTTGACTTTTTCGAAACAGTCACCAAAGCCATTGATGAGGGAAAGGCAGTCCATACAGCCTACCTCGATCTGGCGAAGGCCTTTGATACAATACCCCACTCGGGTATCATTGAAAAACTCATCAGCTTAAATGTTAACCCATACATCACAAGATGGGTTGCAAACTGGCTGAGTGACAGAACCCACAGGGTCAGAGTTGCTGGCACCATGTCGGACTCAAAGCCTGTCACAAGTGGTGTACCACAGGGCTCAGTCCTGGGCCCACTCTTGTTTGGCATCTACTTTTCCGAAGTACAAGCAAACACAGGAGGGTTATGGCTGACAAAGTTTGCAGATGACTGCAAACTGGGCGCCATAGTAGAAAACACATCTGACACAGATATCCTTCAGAAGGGTCTCACAGAAACGGATAACTGGTGCCAGAGCCATGGCCTAAAGTTAAATGCCAAAAAATGCATAGTCATACCCTTCGGGAAAAACAAGGTTACCCCTAGCTACCAAATAGGTGGCAATCCACTGAGTACAGAAGAAGTTATCAGGGACCTGGGGACCCAGGTTGATAGTAGTCTGTCATTCGACACCCATGTAGCTAAAGTAGTTAGGAAGACCTTCTACATTGCCCACCTTATCATGAAGGGATTCTCATCTAGATCAAGGAGGTCATAGTCTCCCTATACTCATCACTCATCAGACCATTGATTGAGTACAATGCCCCATTCGGAATGTATCTGACCCGACACTTGCAGCAGCTGGAGAGGCCACAAAAGTTCCTCACCAAAAGGATAAAGGGTCCCAAACATCTGTCCTATGCTGCCCGACTGAAAGAACTCCAGCTCTATTCAAGTCGCTTACCGCTTGCTCAGAGGTGACCTTTGCCTAACATACAAGGCCATGTCAAACCCAGATTTGATGAATATGCTTCACCTCAAAAAATCTAGATCCATCAGAGCCACAAGGGCGGGAGACTTAAACCTCGACACGGCTATTAATAGGACGTGCTGGAGGGATAGATTCATCACCCAAAGACTCCCTATGCTGTGGAATAAAATCCCGGTATATGTGAGGCAGAGCACCTCGCTGGCCTTGTTCAAGAGAAATCTTGACCAATGGATGGGAGATCGCAGATATACCCCAGGGATTACCTCAGTGTCACTGCTCAACAGAGGCACAGCAAAATAATGGGTATAGTTCCCCATACTAAAGGGGTGACGTAAGCCACAAAACTATGGGCTAGGCTTGTAAATGCCCTCGGGCAGATAGCCTAGTATGAACCTATGAACCTAAGTGAATTTAAAGACATGCAGGTAGGTGCGAGCATGTGTGGGTGTGCCTTCTTTGAGGGTTGGGTGCCGGGCTGGCAACTCAATACAGTAAAAATTCACTGCCAATCATTAGTGGACAAGAGTTCCGCTGTGGCAACCCTAACTGGGAAAAGCTGAAAAACAGTTTTATGTATACATTTTTGCAGATATTATCAAACAGCATTTAAAATCTAACTTGTAACCTGCTGTGTCTGACATCCCTTTTTTTGTTGAGGAGAGAATATAACAGCTGTTATAGCAAGTTTAACCAGGAAATTATACTTTGAGGTATGTATGAGTAATTGTAACCTCAAGCATGTAGCTTGAGATGTCAGTTATTTGTATAGACTACTTGAAGTATGATTTTGTAGTAGTTATATTAAGCATTAGAAAATGGTGGTATATACTTTAATCTGCAGAAAGATGGGAAAATGTAGATTGTTTAAATTTTGCTTAAGCTGTTTTCATTTGTGTTATGTCTTCCCTTCTCTCATATAAGACTATATGATATGGATAACCACTGACTACTGTTCTTTTCACCAGCATCCCACTCTGAGCACTGGTTTGGTGCATATTCAGTTAATTGTACTATGTCATCTGCCTAAGTGAAAGGGTATAATAAGTTGGCAGAACAATATTACAAGCTTGTAAGCTCTCCATTTTTTCACAAACAAGAACCTTCCACGTATAGGTTTAGTGCTCGCAGTTTAATTCTGATTTAATTTTATCAGTCTGTATACAAGGAGCTAGACAGTACAGGATAGTATAGTTTGTTAGAATTTGCTGGCAAGATTACCAGTTTTCACTGCCAAGTGGAAAAATATTTATAGAGATTGGGTTATAGTAGTAATGCAAAATAGTGGGGGGAATAAAGTTTCCTCTCCTGTGTCTGAAGACAAGGACTGAGAATGGTGCACATCGAAACCACTACAGGAAATCGACTCCGAGTGTAAAACTTGGAAAGATGTTGTACAAATTGTAGCAATTTGAAACAAATGCAAACGTCAGTGCCAGAAAAAAAAATTGTGCTCAGCTGAATTCTCCTCACATGGTCTGTGAAACACTTTTTGTTTTCTTTTTACCCAATACAAAAATTTAATTTTTTTTTTTCTAAATTGGTTTGGGAGGCATTTTTTTTTAATCCGTATCCTGGGTTTATGAATGATGCTGTGTAGGGCTGATATGGGCTCTGAATAACTGAAGTTGATGGGCAACTCTCCTGTGGGGGGGTGGGTAACATGACTTCTGGGCTCAGTGTTGCCTTTTAGAGAAGCAGAAGATGGTAGGGAATGGTGGTGGCATTTAGTAAGCACTCTGCAGAGGAGCACATTTCTTTTTGTCTACACTGGATATCCTTACATGCCCATTTATTTGTTATTGACCAAGTAAACCCACTGTACATAATTCCCTTTTCGCAGCAGCAACATGGCAAAGTTGTCTAAGTGACTGGCTTAGATTTGCACATTAGGCATATATTAACTGAGAGAATCAAACTGGGCGGTAACTCCCAAATCTGCTCTGAGCTGGTGCAAAATGGCACAAAGTATACTGAACCCACTGACACTGCCAACATCTTGGCGGACAGGTCCAGTGCAAACTTTACCCCCCTCCCACCAAAAGGACCTGTGTCTATCCCAGAAGTATGCAGTCCCCCTGACATCACAGATGCACAGGTGAAAGCAGCCCTTTCCAAAGTAAAAAAAAAAAAAAAAAACAGCATCAGTGGGACCGGATGGCATCTTGGGCTGCACCTTACACGAACTCCAAAAAGAACTAAACCCTCACATAAATTCACTGTTCCAACTCTGCCTCACCACAGGTTATGTACCCAACGAGTGGCCTACAGAAACGGTAATCCCGCTCCACAAAGGGCGTGCCACAACGGATCCCGGGAATTATCGCCCTATAAGCCTGACTAGCCTGGTCTGCAAGGCTATGGAGCGCATCATCATGGATCTCATAAACAAAGATGTCGGGAACCTGCAGACACTGGACCCTACCCAATTCGGCTTTGTTAAAGGCAGATCTTGTCTCCTAAACCTAGTTGACTTCTTCAAAACAGTTCCCAAAGCCATAGATGAGCGAAAGGCAATCCATACAGCCTACTTGGATCTCGCAAAGGCCTTCGACACAATACCCCACTCTGGTGTCATAAATAAGTTACCAGCCTAAATATCAACCCATTCGTCACAAGATGGGTTGCAAAAAGTGGCTCTGTCCTGGGACCCCTCTTGTTCACTATATACTTCTCTGAGGTACAGGCAAGCACGGGAGGACTGTGGCTGACCAAGTTCGCAGATGATTGCAAACTGGGAGCCATAATCGACTCACCGGCTGACACAAGCATCCTCCAGAAGGGTCTTCCGGAGACTGATACCTAGTGTCAGAACCACGGCCTCAAGCTAAATGCCAAAAAGTGTATAGTCATCCCCTTTGGGAAAAACAAAGTGCCGACAAACTACCACATAGGAGGCAATCTGCTAAGTACGGAAGAAGTAATTGGTGATCTAGGGACACAAGTAGATAGTAACCTCTCCTTTGACAATCACATTGCCAAAGTGGTTAGAAAAACCTTCTATATAACTCACCTAATCACAAAAGGGTTCACATCTAGATCGAGAGGTCATTGTGCCCCTCTACTCATCACTAATCAGGCCCATAATAGAGTACAATGCCCCATTTGGGATGTACATTACCCAACAGCTGGAGAGACCTCAAAAGTACTTCACCAAGAGGATTGTGGGCCTCAAACAGATGCCCTATGCAGCTTGACTAAAGAAACTCCAGCTCTACTCAGTTGCTTACCACCTACTCAGAGGCAATCTCTGCCTGACGTACACGGCCATGTCTAACCCTGAACCAATGGACATGCTCCACCTCAAGAAAACCAAATCCATTAGCGCTACATGCTCCAGGGATTTAAACCTCATCACAGCTATAAATAGGACATGTTGGAGGGATAGATTCATATCCCAGAGGCTTCCCTTGCTCTGGAATAGAGTCCCGGTCCATGTTAGGCAGAGCCCCTCGCTGACCCACTTCAAGAGAAATCTTGATGAGTGGATGGGAAATCGTAAGTTCACTCCTGGGATCACTTCTGTGGCCCTGCTGGACAGGGGCTCAGGAAGCTAGTCTAAAAGGGAGCCGAAAGCCAACATATTCTGGCTAGGCTTATAAATGCCCTACGGCAGATGGCCTAGTACCTACCTATGAACAAACGTTAAGGATATAGCTCTCAGCCTTTATACTCTGCAGTAAAGATCTGTCACCTCCAGGAAAAGGTTTTTGATGACCAAAGGGGAAATCAAATGGCCAGACCATCAAAGGATGGTACTGACTTAAGACCCTGTTCTGACAACACATACTGCTTCTGCTGACTTTTCTACCATTCTTTTTGGTTAACTCTTTAGCAAGCATAGCACAAACAATATAGCAGTGCTACACTTTGGAAATTGTTTTGCCTGTTTGCCAGATTGGTTGCAGTCTGCTGTGGTTTTTGAGGCTTGGTAAATGGAATCTATGCCTTGAACAGTACAGTAAATAGTGAAATGGATATTGATTTCATTATAAACAGTTCTAGTCCTTGAACTGTGTACCAAACATAAAAAAATGGATAGATCCTTCATTCGCCATGTAAACAAAACAGTCTGCAATTTCCAAGTCAAAATGAAATCTCTTACCTGTTTGACCGTCAGCTGGTCAAGGAAACCAAATGTTAGCTGTTGTCAAGTAAATCACGATAACCCCTTGATTACAATATTTTATTTTTAATGTTTAACCGGGTATATTCGCTAGTCATCAGACCCTTTTCATGCACTGTATGTTTTGATATTAATCACCAACTCCCCCGAAACACTAGCAGGTTGCAAAAACTGCCTAAACAAAGCATGCCAGTTTATTAACTCCTCTTCAAAGTTCAAGCACTACTGATGTCACTGGACACTAAAAAAAATAAATTGCATTTTTTCCACCACTACTAATGCATACTAACATTTTAATCTACAAAATACTCCATTATAAACACTGCAAATCCATCACATTTAAACACAAACCTACCTTAGCAAATACTTCGGTCTTAGTACCCTGTAACTACCGAGAATGTTTATACAATTCTATTTCATTGTATGTTGTAGGCTATGGAAGATGGAAGCCCCCCCCCCCCCCCCAAATACACATTTGCATACTTTGTAATGCTTTAAATTTCACCTCTACAGGATAGCTGCCTCCACACCTTTGTGTAGCGCATTCGTATATCTTAAACTGCCTGTGCCACATTCCTCTGCTACCTCAAAGCTTCACTGCCGAACAGTACTGTTAGTGTCAACCCATAGTCTTTCTAGTAAGAAATCTGTAAGAAAGTGGGTTTGTGCACTTTTGTTTGCAGCTTCTAACCTTTTCTGTACATTTATTCCTCTATTTCTTTAAAGAAACAGGCTACATGTGTTAATAACAAATATAAATAAACAAGTAACTTTATTTCAATTTTTTAATGGTTACTATCTATAGCTAAAATTGCATTGTACTTGACTTATTCATCATAAGAGTCCTGCTTGTGTGTGTTTTTATGTACCCATAGCAAGGATGTGGCTGAGAATGGAGCAGTGTGAAACAGTCCAGTTGCTTTTAACAACAGATAAATATAATGAAGTGTGTTGCTTTCCTTAGAAGTAACACTGTACAGCTATGTTTTGTTTAGTTCAATAATACAGTCATGTATTACATTCACTGACCATATAGATCCTTTTGTGCTTTTTGACCCCTTTATCATAGAAAAGTTAAGATGGTATTTATTAGAACTAGAAGAAGTTCTTCCAGGACAAGAATATCTTATTCAACCAGCTATGCTGGCATAGAGGGATAAATTCCTGAGTACAGCCCAGGTGACCTGAGTTTGGGGGGGGGGGGTGCATCTGTCCAGTGCTACAATCCCTGGGACGAAAGTCAGTGAAGCAAAGATTAGCCTCTGGGTGGGTGTTCAGTCATCAAACTGAGAATATATTAGCCCTCATCACTGGTGTATGGGAGGAGGAGGGCACAGTGGCTGCCACTGTAATGCTGACCACTTGGCCCTTACCCAGGGCATGTGTTGTTGCTGGGCATACTTCTCAACTGTATAGATTTTCACAGAATGTCCAGATTTTTGCCTCATATTTTTGGTCCATTTTTATAATATTGTGGTTTTCGGAAAAAGTAGTGGCAAATCATTAAAGGTTGAGGTTAGAAAATAATGACAGACATTTGAGTTTCAGACATCATACCTTTCAGAAAACACATGCTAATGAAAAACCTGTTATTCCATCAACCTTCTAAGTTTGTAAGAGTAATATTTAAAAAGTGTCCCTATTTGTGAGCCTTTGTCCCGCTTTTATTTACAGCTTTGTCCAGATTTCCTGCTCTAAGACATTGAGAGGTATGTTGCTGGGATGCTGGTGAGGGCAAAAACCACAGCTGATTATCCATGTATGCTGTCCTCATCAGCCATCTCTTGCCTTAACTGGTGAATTCACAGGTTGGGGGAATGGATGGTTCTAGCTGATAATGGTCAGCAGACACAGTGGTGAAAAAACATGCATAAAATAAAAAAAAAAGTTTTTACCATTGGCAGTTATTTGTAGTACCACATTTAACACCCTCCTGAAAACATCCACCAACATGAAAAGAAGGTGGGATCTTGGGATAAGAAGCCAGTTAATATAAATAATGTCAGGGCTTTAATAACCCCTAATCACCTGCATGATTTTGTCATTACTGGAGCATAATTTAAAAATGCTGGTGTAAAACTTGAAGTAATATGAGCTACATAAATAATGCATCCACAATTACAGTTACTCAAATGTTTCCTTGTAGGACCTGGCAAATTACCATATGGGCAACAGTTGGCAGTACTCTCAGGAGGTGTTCACGTGTGGCACTGTAATGAAGCTTTGTAGTATGAGAATGTGGTGTTGTCTGTTTTTCACTCCAGAGCGTAGTTCCAATTTTATGATGACATTACATTTGCTGGATGCCAGGGACGCATATTTAGCAGATTTATTTGACTCTTAGAGTGCATGTAGCCATTTGCCTCCCCACCAACCCCCCATTTTAAGCTTTTCCACATTTGCCTTGTTGAGTCTTTTTCCACAGACTATTCTGGTAGCATATTCCATGAGTCCACTACCCTCTTTTGGAAAAATAACTTTGTAGATCCAGGAATTAGTAGGAGTGTATGAGCATTTAATTCACTCCCTCATCCTTCCTTTTCAGAATGAGCCCTTTCTCATGATATTATTTGTGCAAGGGGACAGCATCTCCTTTTGTTCGGAATAGCTTACATTGTCCCATCGGTAGGGCTTATACTTTGTTCAATGTTCTTCAGCTTCTTGTTGGTTGCAGGAATGTGCTGTGTTCTTTACATTCTGCTCTGTTCATATCATCATTCTTATATTTGTCTAGAAAATTTTGTCTGGAGAAAGCAAGGTGCAACACCCAGTGCAGCTGGTTTACGATTCTTGGGTCTTAAGCTTCCTTCACAGTAGGGGTGCCTTCTGTGAGGTCTGCGTGCCTCTCTACATCCATATGGGTTTTTACCAAGTGCTTCAGCTTCGTCTTGCATCTCAAAGACTTGCTGTTTGGTAAAATGGCAGTCCTTTAAATTGCAAGTGTTTAGTGAGTGGCATAATTTCCAGGATTAATTCTGTACCTTACTCGCACTTCTTGCAGGAATTGGTTCTGGCTCACTGTAACCCACAATAGAATAAAGTTGTTGTCCTATACTGCATGAATGAGTTGCACTTTCTGATCTTGCATCAAAGGGAAGTATACATTCTACTGAGCTACTGACACTGTTGCTGTAGTGTTCAAGAAACAGTAGCTGCCCTCCAACTTAGGTGGTTGAGGGAACTTTATCTGAGGCACTACCTTAGCACATGCTTGGCCTACTGTGAGATAACAAAGCCTATTAAGCAAGTCTAAAAGGCACTGAGTAAAGCATAGCTCATTATTTGTCAGGTTATGGAATTTTTACATCGTTAATGCTGAGGCTGCATTTTTTTTTTTTTTAATTCGAAAGCTGTCATATCTGTTGCATTCCATTCAGGATCATAGTAAGCATTTACCAGGAAGGAATATCTGCTAGTTCTAAATGGCTGTATCAGGCCTTTTAAAAATGCAGTATATTTATATAATTGTTACTCTGGAACGCATGCAAGGTGCAGGTAAATACAAAGAAATGGATACAGAATATCTAGTTATTAAGTGAGTGGCTCCCCAAGATACTGCATATTACTAAAATACAAGTGCTAGGTGCATAATTTGAGTAAACAGTTGATGTATAGAAAAAGAATTGGGCGCATGCATTTAAAATATGTAGTCTCAAATTAAGGATCTTTAGGTACTTTTCTGTTGAACCCTTACCACTTTGCAGTGTTTTGATTTGCCGGTATTTGCAAGATTTATGTTTGAGAGTGTAAATGAGTGTTTTCTAAACACACTGCTTATAGAATAAGAAGACACAGCTCAACATTGTAAATAGATAACTTAGGAGACCTGCGAGAGAGGATAGGAATTAATGTATTCTTGTAATAATGGATTATATGTGCAACAGCCACTGAGAAAAGGTACACGGGTCAAAAACATTGATGGAATTAGTGTATATTTGATAGTGATATCTGACAAATTGTGTGTGTACTTGCACATGCAAGAGAGAAGTGTTCATAGGGATTACTTAGGGAATTTCATGGAATTTTTAAAAGCTGCAGGTGAAGTATATTTTCCTTCGCAGTGTGCCAAAAAGTTATCGTCTGCTCTAAAAAATCTTTGCTTTAAAAACTGTCAAGCGTGTAAGATTGCAGAGTTGCTTAGGATGCTCTGGACACTTTTAGGAGCTATGTTGTCTTTTCAGGTAAAAGGATAAAAGCAAGAGAGGTTAAGGGAAATGGTGTGTTCATTTTATATGTTGATATTTGTACTTGTTTGGTTCTGTGTGTCGGCTGTGCAAGACTCCATGTTGCCCTTTTGATGTTTTCTTCATAACCCTGTCTGAAGCTTGTTTTTAGGTGTCCTTTTATCATGGAGGAAGGAAGTAAATTGTAGGCACTAGCTGTAATTACACAAGCAGGATTGAATAAGACGAGACTCGTGATAGGGGTTTAATGGAAAAGTACCGATCTTTAGTAGTCTTTGAATGGTAAAAAAAACATTGAAAACTATGAGCATGTTAGTTACGTTACAGAAACATACATGGTTTGCTGGTAAAGGGAACCTAGACAAGCAGGCAGAAGTACAGTAGAGAGTCAATTATCTGAACTAATTGGGATAGTTTGAATAATCAAACATACACTGAATTAGATAAAATAAACTTCTAAAATCTTGTTTTTTCTGCACTCGGGGCATACACTCTTCAACCATTCAGCAAGTCCAGTGGACAGTAAAGAATATTTTTCACACATGAGCAGGCTACAAGTTCAAAAAACATGCACAAGGTAATATGTATATCATTTACATATTCAGACTTTATGATTTTTCCTACGCAAAAACTTTGGGAGACTGGGTTCGGATAATCAATGTTCAGATAATCCACTCTCTGCTGTAATTGCAGAGATACTATGCAAAACAATGTTTGGTTGTGAGCCTTATATTATTGAGGGGGAGATTTAGACATGCACCAAGAAATGTTCATTGTCATAACATTACTGTACCTCAAACACCATTTTCACAGAAAATTAAAAGAATGGTAGTTTATTTTTGTGTGGAGGGGTTAGGGAAAGGTGGAAAAGCTTGTACAACTGCCTGAAATGGGGAGAATCCTTTGACACAGCATTCATTTAAATATAGTTCTGAAATCGGTATATCTTGGGTTAAAAAATGGCTTCAGCACAATTAAAAAAATATTTGTTTTCCTGTGGAGAGGGAAATGCCTGCTCAACTGCTTGAAGGGTGAAGCACCCTTGTGCACACTTCTGTTTTTATTACTATTTAGAGGCATTGTATGTCAATGTAAATAATTTTTTGAATGTAACTTTTGTAGTATAGAGACATGCTGTAGGTGGGTTGAACACGCTAAATTGGCCCTAGGCATGAGTGTGTGCGTGTGTGTCTGTGGAAGGTTGGGTGCCGGGCTGCCAACTCGACACTGTAAAACTCCACTGCCAATCATGAGCGGACAGGTGATCCGCTGTGGCGACCCCTAACTGGGAAAAGCCGAAAGAAGAAGACATTATGACCTATTATTTCATGTAACAAAATGGAACCTGGATTATAGTAACAATATAAACAAAGTATATAGCTATTGCTTGCTTCTTTGTTTAGGTGATTGTGTTAGCTTTTATGTTGGACCATCTTGATTGATGGGCTCATTTTCAGATGTGACATTTTGCTCTAAAACAGAAACAGTGGCTCACATGTGAAGTGCAGTCATCATCATCGTGGTCCCCCTTTTCTACACGGTATTAGGGTGTTGCATCAACTATCACCACCTCTCTCGATTTCAGTACTATTGTTCTACCTTCTTTGATAGTCATGCCTGAGTGTTGCAGGTCTTCTCTCATGCAGTCCATCCATATTTTTGTTGAATGCCCTCATTTCTTCTTGCCTTTTTCCTATCCGTCCCAAATCATCTTCTACAAATTGTCTTCTGCCTTTCAGTACATGTGCCTGAACCATTATAATTTGTTCAACTAGTTCCAACCATTCTAATTTTGTTTATCTAATTCCTGCCTAGGAAATCCAATTAGTTCTCCCATTCAACAGCAAGTGTTAGTTGGTAGGGACTGGACCAGCTTGATGCTCCTGTGGGAGGTCCACCCTGTCCCCTGATGAGCTCTGTTAGGTGCTGCCCTTGAGTGGAGGCCTGCCTCTGCATAGTGAATCCCCCTAGACTTAATATGCAACTTGTGCAGATCAGTGTTGGCTCATTAGTCTCAAGATCCTTGTGAGGAGCACCTAGTGTTCCCACTAATCATCACATGTGGATTGTTCCCACTATACATGTGGAGAGCCAGAGCCACCCACATCCCTCAGAGTAGGTGAAATGGCATTGGCCAATCACTACCTCCTGCCCACCAGCTCCCACAGGAGTTTGAGACAGTCTTTGAACTCTGGTCATAGGTGTGTACTAGGCTAATGGCCCTAAAGCTTTTACAAGCTTAGTCCATAGGATTACCCTGGCATCATGCCACCCGTCCTT
The DNA here is from genome assembly GCF_019279795.1 of Protopterus annectens. NCBI lineage: Eukaryota > Metazoa > Chordata > Ceratodontiformes > Protopteridae > Protopterus > Protopterus annectens. The sequence goes on from NC_056750.1 coordinate 392,830,684, forward strand.
AGTTCCCAGTGCCTCTGTTGAGTAAAGCCACTGGAGTGATCCCTGGGGTGAATTTTCTATTTCCCATGTACTCCTCAAGATTAAGTAATACGACATAATCCATCTATGCCTTGCAGGTGACTCTTCCTCTTGTTTTGTTTCTTGCTTATAGTTAAGTATAGGTTTCTTTTTAACTTGGGCAAATCAGTGTCTCTACTTGGCATTCTAAGGCTTATTTATGTTATTACTATGATAATTAATAGGAGAATACTAATTACCATAGTACCAGAATGTTTTTTTCTGAAGTACCACATTTTTATGCTTGTTTTGATTACTTTGTTGCTGTTTTGTTACACTTCCCTCCCATCTTCTTGTTCATCTTCATTATTAAATGCTTTGCCTCTAAAAATGTTTATTTCTTCAGTCCATAAAATTTGTTACAAAATGATAGCATCTCATTTATAGGTTCTATTGTAATGCACTGGTCCCCCTGTTGCTGTGTGCTATAGTTTTGTCCCCAGTTGTTGTGTTGAGGATTAGATTTGTGCACTTGAACTTTCTGTAAATTGCAGAAACCATCCAAAGCATGCATCTCACTGTGTCTTGTACTATATACAATTCACAATATTATTGAAGAATGTTCTGCTCACTGGGTCAAACTAATGTTGGTAACATGATACCTGGAAGCAGAAAGAATTAAAAAAAGAAAACGGAATGAAATTTCTGTTGTGCCTCAGAAAGACGGGCCTTTCTCTGAATACGATGTATTATTTATAATTGGTTCTGACCAGGGTCAAGCACTGTTCTCCTTCTCAAAGGCTTCCTTGCACTGAATGGGAGTGACAAAGGTGATTGTTTGTTTTTTCCAGACAATCTGAATAAAAAATGTGAGAAAAGGTTTAGGACTCCTAAGCAGAAATGACAATGTGAAATAAACAAGATTTTCTTAGTTGTACAGTACTTAACATATACACATTTTATGACCGAGTGCAACAGTACATGTCTATTATTGTGCTTGTTGTCTCTTCCTTCTCGTGTGCTGGTGAATTGGCACCTACCACTTGCACCACATTACCTCTGCCACTGGTTAATCTGAAATAGATTGTTTTTCATGCTTGGACTTTCTGCTTGTGTCTTATGTATGTACTGCTTAGCACAGGGGACAGAAGTGATTGATAGTAACTGTGATGCCCAACACTTTCCTGAATGAGAATGCAACATATGCATGAGCTGCACTTAAGGCATAGAAAAACTTGCAGCAAATAAAATAAAATATGTAGTTTAATCTGTAATATTTATGTTTTTCAGTGTCAGGAAATGTGTGAACTTGTGACTTTTTCTGCGAAAAGTACATTGAGTTTGTAACTGAAAGTTGTAATTTTTTTTCTGATGGGAATTATTTCAGCTACACATAGGATGTGAATTGTGTAGGAGACAAGTGAAGTAGGCTGTAAACTTTCTGCTCTTTGATTACAAATTTTGTGGCTGTTTCTAGGGAAGGAAACAAAAGGTCGTAAAAGATCAATTAGACAATTCTGTTAAGGAGATAGCAACCCAGGACAAGAAAAAGAACAGTTCCATAAGTAAAGTTACTATAACAGAAGATGTTTGAATGAGCACTTCTGCAGTAGTGTAAGTTTTATATTGGTTAAATTCTGCCTAGCATATAGTAGTCATCTGGCTTCTTAAAGCTTCAGGGCACATTCCACTCACCCAGAACATTAATCAGTTCAAGTTGAGCTGAATAAAAAGAGAGGTTTGGGTGCCAAGCCCTTCAGAGCTTCAGCAAAGTTGAGAGAGGAAGGCTAAGCCCTGAGATGACATTGCTAGGAAAAGAAAAGATAAATGTCTACTCCCTGGCATAAAAAAAAAAAAAACAAATGGAATGGAAGAGCGGGAGTGGCTGCTGCAGCAGTAATCATTCAAACATCCACTGATATGATTTGTTACATAGCTGTATTGTGTTCTTCATACTGATCACTGCTGCAGAAGGCTAAGATAAATGGCTAGATTACCATAGTTTAAAACAACTGGGAGGTGGAAGGGTAAGGGTCTAAGATCCGTAGCTCTCAACTCTCCAGATTTTTCCAGAAAGTCCAGATTTTTGCCTTGTATTTTTGTCAGATCTCATAAAAATTGTGGTTTTCTGGTAAATCACAGAGGGTTGAGGTCACTAAATAATGACCTACATCTGAGTTTCAGCTTTCATATCCTTCAGAAAATGCATGCCAACACAAATCTTATTATTCTAGCAACATTCAAAGTTTATAAAAGCAATTTTTAAAATTTGTCCTTATTTTTGGCCCTTTGGCTTTGTCTAGATTTCACAGGTTGAGAGGAGTGCCAGGATCCCTTGGAAAGTGGTCCTAGCAAAGCCTGTCCTAGACATGGAGAAATAATCTGGTTCGTATTGCTTTGTAAAATTATGCATAGAGGATCAAGTTACTGCTTCTAGAATAACTAGAGTTCAGTCCTTTTCAAAAAGCCATAGATGAAGCCATGGCCCTGATAGAATAAGCATTAACCTTGCCTGGAATAGTTTTGTGGTGGTGATGATGATAAAAGGTTATAGCCTGAGACAACCATTTGCAAATAGTCTGCTTTGACAGAGGTTATGCAGGTTGACTCACCAAAATAGCTTGTGCAACTCTCGTACTCTTCTTGCAGAGGTCAAAAACTATCAGTAAAACTATTCATGTCAAGAACCTTAAGTCAGTCAGATAGTTCAAATGGGGTCTATATTACAGTGTCTAACTAAAACAAGTTTGAACATTGTAATATCGAACCCTAAAGTCCAGAAGTGGAAAATAGTGAAGCCAACGCACATTGACTTTTTTCACAGGGAAAAAAATTGGTGGGCTGTTTTTGGGGCTTTGCTATTTTCTCCATTGTGGTGCGATCTTGGATTTGGTATATTTAAGTGGGGGGGGGGGGGCGTGGGAGGTGAAGGCCCCCACTTCAGTTTAAGTTTAAGATTGTTGTGTGTGTGTGTGTTTTTGCTGTTTTGTGCTGTTGGTTTTTGAACATAACGGTTCGATACTACAATGATCGAACTTAAGTTTGACGTTGTGATATAGACCCATTCAAATGGAGCAAGCGTTAGCTTCTATAACACAAAATTAAGACCCCCAGGAAGGAGACCCTGATTGTCTGGGAGGCATGTTATATAACACCCCTTTCAAAAACATTTTCAAATGAGATTGCATTGAATGAGGAGGGATCCATGGGCAGACATACCGAAATGTCTGACAAATGAACCTTGATAGAGGAGTAAGACAAGGCTGTAGGATGGCAACTCACACAGGTACTGTAAAACTAAAGAAAAACTAGCCCAGAATAGTTGCTGGTTTTATTGGCACCAGTTAGAACACCTTTTTCCATGTACTTTTATGTATGATTTCCTAGTAGCAGGCTTTCTTGACTCCATTAATACTTGATCACATCCAGAGAAAACAAGTGCCTAAAAGGTATTAAGATGCTGTCATTCAGGTAGTCAGTTGTAGTTATTTTTGGTTGGAATCATAGGAGGTTACTAGGTTATTGGCCCCGAGGCTCTTGTAAGCCCAGCACCCAGAGCCCCTGTCCATCAGGGACACAGGTAGAATCCCAGGAGTGTATTTTCTGTTTCCCATCCAGTTATCCAGGTTGCGCTTAAAAAGGGATAATGAGGTACTCTACTTGACATGGAGAGGGAGTCTATTCCACAGATGGGGGGAAGTGTCTGGGACTCAAATATGTTGCACCAACAAGTCCTATTGATATCACAGACCAGGTTGAGGTTGCATGTACGGGTTGCTCGAGTGGAGCTTGACTTGCAGATATGCTGCAGTTCCGTCAAGGCAGGGTCTTAGATTGCTTTGTATGCCAGACAGAGGTCACCTCTGAGTAGTCTGTATGAAACGGAGTAGAGAGACAGATCTTTTAGCCTATCTGTCTAGGGTAGGTATTTGAGGCCCTGGATTCTTCTGGTGAGGAACCTCTGGTCTCTCGAGCTGCTGCATATGCTTTGCAAGGTACATGCCAAAGGGGGCGTTGTACTCCATAGTTGACCTTATAAGGGAAGAATACAGGGATCTTATGGCCTCTTTGTCCCTGGATGAGATGCCCTTATTTATGAGGTGGGCCATGTAGAAAGCTTTCTGTACAACGGAAGCAATATTGTGGTCAAAGGTTGCTATCAACCTGGGTGCCCAAATCCTTCACTACTGATTGTGTACTTAGGATGTTATTATTAATGTGATAATATGTGGGAACATCACTCTCCCCAAAGGGGATGTTGATGCATTTTTTGGCATTCAGCTTGAGACCATATTTCTGGCACCAGTCATTTGTTTGGGTGAGACCTTCTTGGAGGACGCTCACATCATTTGGGGAAGTGGTGACTGCACCCAGCTTGCAGTCATCTGCAAACTTGGTCAGCCATAGCCCACTAGTTTTGGCCTGCACCTCAGAGAAGTATATCTTGAATAACAGAGGTCCCAAGACCAATCCCTGGGGTACGCCGCTCATTACGGGTTTACTGCTTGAGGTGGCTTCTCCTCTTTTGATTAGGTCAGTGAGCCAGTTTGCTACCCATCTGGTAACATATGGATTGATGCCTAGTTGAGAGAATTTATCTACTATGCCCTAGTGGGGAATAGTGTCCAAAGCTTTGGCCAGGTCAAGGTAGGCAGTGTGCACTGTCTTCCCCTCGTCCATGGCTTTGGTGACTGTCTCAAAGAAGTTGACCTGATTTAACAGACATGACCTCCTCTTAACAAAGCCAAACTGTGTGGGGTCAAATATTTGGAGGTTGCCAATGTCCTTGTTAATGAGGTCCATGATAATCCATTCCATGCCCTTGCAGTTCAGGCTAGTTAGGCTGATGGGTCTATAATTTCCTGGATCAGGGGACGCTCCACCTTTGTGTAAAGGGATGACAGTGGCTGTCCTCCACTCGACTGGGACAAAGCTGGTACTCAGTCTTTGGTTGAATAGGGTGCCTAATGGTGCTGCAAGTTCCTGCCTGAGTTCATGTAAGATGCAGCCTGGGATGTTATCAGGTCCCATGTGCTCTGTATTTTTTGCCTTTGAGAGTTCAGTGATGATCTGTTCTCTAGAGATAAGGGGTGGGGGCAGGCACTGGGGATGTCCTGATTTACTGATTGGGGGGGGGGTGTAGAGGGGAGACGTTTTCGCTGAATCTGTCAACCAGTAGATTTAGCTGTAGCTACAACATTTGTGTATGTGGTGTCCTTTACCACCAGTTCTGAACAGATCTGCATTCTTCCTTTGCGATTCTGGACATATGGGAAGAAGGCCTTATGATTGTCTCTAGTAGATGTGGCCAATTTGGACTCAAAGTTGGCTTTAGAGGATTTCACTAGTGTTTTGTTTGCTTGTTCAAGCTAAGGAGAGATTACTTCCAATTGAGCACCTGTTCCTGTTGGTCCTGGACAAATTTTTATTTGTTAAGCATCTGTTTGTTCTGATTCCTGCCAAGGAGTGTATCAGATTTGTTTGCAGTTCAAAACATTTTCTAGATTCTCCTTGCTCCATTATCTGTTTAACGTTTTCACTTAGTGTCTCACTGCTGTTTTACTGCTTTGATAAACATTTCTGTAGTGTTTTCTGCCTAAAAAAGTGTAGCTAGTAGCTGTAACATAGTCCCAGTTCAAATTTGCTGTCACTGATTTTGTGTGAATAAATCTAGTTACTAAAGAAGCTTGTGGTAATTGCCTCTGGCTTATTCCAAAAAAGGGAGAACCACTGTTGCTGGGGCCAGGAGGGAGTTGCTATAATTATCTTTTGAGAATCTTTTGAATCCTCAGGTGAACCTTGGAAATTGGTGGAAAAGCACAAAGGAACATTCCTCTCCAAGGAAAAGAAAATTTGTCGGTCTTACAGGCCTTCTTGCATGGAATCCTGGAGCAGAATTTTGCCAGCTTTTTGTTGAGAGAGGAGGCAAAAAGGTCTGTCTGAGGAATTCCCCACAGTTGGATCAAATCTTGGAAGACCTCCTGATGTAGTTTGCATTTATGAGGTTTGTCTTGGTCCTGCTCCAGCTCATCTGCCCCACATTTTTGCTCTGACAAAATGTAAAATTCCTGTAGAGTGAGATTGTGCTGTAAAGCTATATCCAGTGCTAACATGTTTAGTCTGCATAGAGGGTAAGATCTGGTTCTCCCTTCCTTGTTTATATACCACATCACCGTGGTGCTGTCTCTAACCACTTGAAGTCCTGGGGACTACAAAAAATTCAAAGAGTTCAGACCATGTATAAGAACTAGCATCCCTTTTATGTTTGTGTTTGGTCTAACATTCTTGTCTCAAAGGCCCTGTACTTTTACACCCATTAAGACTGCTCCCCAAGCAAAGTCTGATGTGCCTATTGTGACTGACTGTTTCGGAGGGGGATGGGATGGGACACCTGGATTCTTGGAGATTTAATGTTTCTAGCAAATGATTTCCCTTTTCATGAATCCCAGGACTGGCATTTGAAAAGTAGATAGGTGTTGATACTGGGACTACAGAGATTTCAGATACCATTATATCTTTCAAATATGGAGCTTTGCAGGAGGTATCATAGTAGCCATGAGACCCAAAATTCCGAGGTATTCCTTTGCTGCGATAAATGTCTAAATGGAAAACCATTGGAATAGCTTTAATTTTTTAGGTGGAAGAAAAGCTATTTGTACTGAGGTGTCTAGCAAACAGCCCAGAAATACAGTCCTGTGAGATGGAGTCAAGAGACTTTTGAATGTTCTTTTGGAATCCTGTCCAAGTACGAAATATCTTACCAAAGACATTGATTCCTGAGACTTTGAAAAAGACTCTGCAAAGATATGCAAGTCATCTAAATATGGAAAATGTGGACATCTTGCAGTCTGCAATGGGGTATTGCAGGAACTAGACACATTGTGGACACCCTTGCAGCAGCGGATAGCCCAAAGTGTAAGGCAGAGGACTGGTAATGTGATCCAGGCACACAGAAACTTAAGAAATACCTGAAGTCTGGATGAATAGAAATGTGATAGTATGGATATCTAGAAAAGTCAAATGAGGAAGAAGGGGTGACAGTTTGTGCAGTGAAAGCATTTTGAATTTGGCTGCGGTCACAAACATGAGTCAGGAAAGAAAGATCCAGAACTGGCCTCCAGGAGTTTTTTTTTTTTCTTTGGCAGTAAAAACATTTTTTAAGTAAAATCTTTCTTTATCTGAGGGGGACTAGCTGCTTCTGTTGCCTTCTGAGACTGCATATGATGCAAGACAGGAGAAAATGAGATAGTTTGGCCTGATGGATGAGAGGGAACCCTTGACGTGGAGGATATCCTCCCACTGCCATCTGTATCTTAGATGGATCACATTCAACACCCATTTGTCTGAAATAATGAGTTGCCAAAGTGAAAAATGGGAGATTCAGACTTTATGGAAGGGACTGCCAAGATGAGGCGGGGGGGGCATTCCTGCTTTTTTTGTTTTGTTTTCTTGCCAAAATTAGAGGAAGCATAAAGTCCATTGGAGAATTTAGAGGTGGTCTGGAAAAAAATTGAATTCACTGAATTAGCGTACATGTCTCATCACACTTTTTGATAAACTCTGCAGCAGAGGGTCCAAAAACCTAAATCTCTATCAAAGGGAGAATTCAGATTTTCATTTTTGCCATCTTTTTAGAATGCAGCCAGGCAAAGCACCTTAAACACTATTAGTTGTAGCAGCCCTATATCTGCAGTCATAAACACATTTTAAACTACACAAGTCAGATTATTCCTCACAAGAGGAAAACTGATGCCAAAACATTCCTCATACTTCCACAAATAATTATGATAAACTGACAGTTCAGCATTCTAAAAAATAGTTACAGAAGCATACACTTTTTTTTTTTCTCAGATTATTCAAAACTTTACTATCCTTATCAAAAGGAATAGTATTAGAATTAACAAAATACTTTAGCTGCTGGGTCAAGTCTGAGAGTAGTATATGAAAACTTGAAAGACTGAGTTACTTTATACATTCTTTCTGCTTTCTTAGGGCTAGCAGATTAGCTGTCAGGGGAAACGACAGGTTGTGACAAATATATTCTCTAATGCTGACTGCACTGGGGGATGGTTGAGGGTTCTGGACTTGGAGTACACCATCTTCTGCCACTGAAAACAATGGTTCATTCTAGAAAGTCAACCTAGAAAACCAGATATCAAACACATCTCAGAATCTAGATCAGAGACTTGATGAGAAAAAAAAAACAGATCTGTCCCTTAGACTTGAAGAGAAAAAAAAAACAGATCTGTCCCTTCACATTCCCTACAGACTTTACTGTTACTACCGCTTCATGGAAAGAGAAATCCCTTTTTCTTCTACCACAAACCACTTTACAAAAAAGGATAAGAGTCTGCACAAGATTCTGAGTCAAGACCAATAACCTCCTCCCATCCCTAGTAACTGACCAAAGAAGCAGCTAAATATTTAGATTTCTATATCTTTTTTTGACAAGAATGTTGGGGAAAACCACCCCAGTGTTGCCAGCAAAAGCTACTTCAGGAATAAGCTGAACATTCTGGCTAATCAGGGATACATTCCTTGCCTCTTCTCCCATGATTGACCGGAGTGTCTCTCCTTTGCCTAGTAAGGAGGTGGCTAACCCCCAGTCCATTGTGGCTGTATGGACAACAACAGAGGGGTCCAAAGAAAAAGATGACAGGTCTGAGAACCAGCTTAGGCCATAGCAGATCACCTACCTGCAGCTGAGGCAAATTACCAGCCTGCTTTGTTGACAAATTTTCTTTTTCTGGCTGGAAGAAGGTCTGAACAAGGAACCAGTATTTTATTCCATAGTCGAAGCAAAGATGGTGCTCGTTTCTCAGGGAAGCTTGGTAGCAATACTCAGTAAAGCAGGAAAGTATCAAAAAAGTAAAATTTTCCTACAAAAAATGCAGGAAAAAGCATATTGTACACTCTCTTTTTTTTTTTTTTTTTTTTTTTTTTTTTTCAGCCCCTAAAAGTAAATAAATAAACACAATTTCTCCACAAAAAAAGTAGTTTTAAAAACCTTTTCCACTAAGATAAAATAGTATGGTCCTGTTTTAAAAGTATATAAACGTTATGAGCCAGTCAAAGAAAATACTTTTTCCTAGCTTAAAGGTACGTATTTCTCACAAACATCTAGTTTAAACAAGTTAAAAGTAATATGGAAGGTTTTTTTATCTGCCCAGCAATGGAATAACATTAGCCGACCTTCAGTCCTCGAAAGCCTGCACAGTAGTGCTCTTCTTGGCAGCAGGAAAGCTCTGAAGAGCTTGGCATTAAACTTGTATTTATAGTCAGCTTGAGCTGAGCTAATGGTTTGGGTGCATGGAAGGTGCCCTGAAGCTGCACAAGCTGGCCAGCTGTTATATCCTATGCAGGATATAACCCATATAGCTTAGGCTTCTGCAGCAGTGATCAATATGAAGAACATCACTCGTATGTGAATGTGACACTCTTCTCAGTTGTATCTGCGGTCTGCATATGAATGTTATAAACCAAATGGTTGAGAGAGTTATAAATGTTGGAAATAGAAGAGAAGAGCCTATGAGTTTGTCTCTGCCTGAAGTATTCTAGAAATGCAGCTGTTGCCAGTGTAAAGAAAATACTCTCTGTAGTTGTATGCTTTTTTTCTCGTATATTCTATTTGTTCAGATGGATTATTTTCAGTTTCCATATATAGTTCTCAATATATTTAAATTATTTGTATTGCTTATCCAGAAACAAAAAACACCAGCAACTAAGATTATCGGACCACTTAATATGGAAAAAAGTAACACCCAAAAAATGAACAGTAAGTTATCCGACACATGGCCAGAATAAATAAACATGATTTATCGAAACAAGGTAAGCACTTTCACTAGTACGAATCTTGCTTCTTTAGACCAGAGACATTGCCAAACTTTCCTCTCTAAAGACATTCAGAACCCCAAACTCCAAAGTAATTGTTTCAAAACACATGAGTAACACTGTAGTATTTACATATTACAAAAACTTCTTAAACGCACAAGTACCCTGTGGTTTCAAAAACTAAACAACATATAAAGCATGTATACGAACACATTTGAAACCACAATCTAATAAACATCTAAAATCTATGCAAGCTTATAGAACAACAGTAAAAATGTAGGATGCATCTAAGATATGAACACATTAAAAGCATCTAAGGTAAATGAATAAAAATGCTTACATTCCATTGACTACAAAACTGTACTGTTAAAATAAACAATAAATGTTTCAATAAAAAAGTGCATAAATATGTAAAAAATTTATTTTGGTTTAGCTGCTTGGACACATTAAAAATGAGTCATTCATACTTGCAGTTGCAACAGTTTGTCTTTGAATTTTTAATTCAGAAAAAAAAAAACGCTGCCATAGGTAATTCCCCTTTTTGTGACCTGACAGCTACTACATATTTAATCTTAAACTCAAACAATGGCCTTTTGTTGCTCAAGCATACTTTCTTAGAAGAGCAGTAGCCTAGCTGTGAAACATGCACGTTTGGAGCATTAGCATTCCCTGGCAACATAATTATGATCAGCATTCTGTGTATTACATAGAGGAAAAAACTGTAAATTTGAACTGATTATTCTTTGTCAAAAAATACATTACATATTTCAGACACATTGTATTAAAAAAGTATTGATTAAAGTTGCAGGGGAACAGATTATTGCCATGTGATAAATGTGTCATGCATCACATTGTAGATAGGTAGGGTGACATTTTGAGAGTAAAGGCTTTTTCAACTTTGTGTTGCACATTTCCTTAGTTTTGTTAATTAGCAGTTTGTCATTTAAACATCAGAGTTATTAGAGATTTCAGTATGCTTCATTATGGTGAAATTACTATGTTCCTCTCAACTGAAGAAAATCGTAAAAAAAAAAAAAAACATTCTTTGTTGAATGCATGATTTTGAGTGGACAGTAGTGTAAATTTTAATAATCCTCCTGCAACCCTGTATATGTCGATGCAGCACCCATGCACACCCATACTTCCTGCCACTTCCAAATTGCAGTTATCCAGTGGTATGGCATATCTTTTTTAGTATAAAAATCATTTGTTTGCATTTCTTTCTTCAACAAACTTGGAGAAAAGCAACACAATGCTTGCTATCGCAGTCAGTTTTTCTCTGTTCACTGCAGTTGTACAGCTGTATTATAAGTAGTTCTGGTAACTTGCCAAGACTATGGTTCATTTTATTTATCCCTGCAGGTTAGATTCATCTTTACTCAAGTTTTCCCATTCATATTCCCCCTAAAAGAAGCAAGACTACCAGCCAATGGTTCACTTAAAGCTTTTGTCTGTTTTGTTTATATCACTTCCTCCTCCATATGTGATATATTTCCTGATTAAAAGTGGACTTAGTCCCTCTTCTAAACTTATCTGTATTAAACCAATATTCTGAACAGTCACTAATTACTTTTGAAAGCCCTTGAGCAAGGAATTAACATGTTTCTTCCCATCCTGAAAATACTGCTGTCTAGTGATGTCAAGACTGATCTAGGAAAAAGAGCCCTTATTAACTCTTGCCCCACAACCCACACCGTGCCCCACTCCTATTCGGTTACTCAGTTATGTCACCCATGGTCACACCAGTGTTCCCAGAGCAGGAGGCCTAGAAAACAGTATTGTGTAATAATAGCAGCCTCAACAAAGACGGACTCTACTGGAAGCATGCATTTTACAAGAACAGCTTGATATTGTTGTCCTAACAAAGTCAGGAGCATAACAATGAGCCTTGTCTTTCCAGTCTTAAAATGTATATATTACAAGATAACAGTTGTAGGAAGGAGCGGGGATGGGAGTAGTGCACTCTGTTTATTTAGAGATTAACATAATTTTGAAGGTATGCTAGTCTATAGAAGCTGCTGTGTAGATGAAAGAGGCCTCCAATTGGCTGCTGGTCCAATTACGGATGAGGGGTACACTAATCTTTATCCACAGGATACAATTTAGCCTCCCCAGGCTGTCCCTGATCTACTGTCTGGAGCTGGTGAGGAATCTGACTCTGGTGCAGCATCATACTGCTACTGGGTGGTATCATTTCCTTTCTGCCCAAACTCCCACAGCGGCCTTTCAAGCTCTGCTATGTCTACCTTTGGAGATGCATGTATGTTTCCATGCACGTGCAAACTCCAAACTGAGCAGCATACTGTTTGCAGCATGGAGTTCACCAGGCCCTTCATGTAATTGCAAAGCGTCCGTCTCCATCATTCCAGGACGGGTGAGCCAGCATCAGATGCTGGTCCCTGTAGTACCTGTGCTACTAGTCAAGTGCAGGTCTTCTGGGTTCAGTCACTGCTGTATCTCTCTGCACCACAGGGCCAGGCTATGCTAAGAACCTCTGGATACTTTTGGGGCATTTCAATACAAGCTGACAATGTGCGCTCAAAATCCAGCTTGATTGATATTTATCTGTCCATAACCTACCTAGGTTTATCTGTGAACCTACAACCCCCTCCCTATTACTGGAAGCAGTTTCATACACTGACAGATCTTGACACTCCAGTAGTATCAGAGTTTAGAAGAAACTATCAGTTTACCATTAATCATTAATACATCAAAAACTGTTTACTTTACAAAGAAAGAGGCAATATTTTCCACAGTCACCATACCTGTTTTATAGGGTTCTCAATCAGTTATGACCCCCTGACAGCAGCTCTAACAACGAAATGTATATTGAAGCCACCATCACCTCAAATTAGTCTTCTGTCTTTTCCAAGGGCTAATAATATTCCAACCATAAATGTCCTTCCCCTTCTCCTTGGAATACATTTTTTGTTTCAGAGCAGTAAAGCTAGACACCAGTGAGGAAACTTGCAGAGTAATGGGGTAGTTCTCCAAAAGGTTCCTTACTATACCCCAAATGTCTTAGGATGGCAGATTTGTCAGACCCACAACTACAATCACTTTTGTTATTGTCTCCCTTCAAGTTGAAAACACTTTAATATTAACTTCCCCTGCCCAAAGCCTCCTCACCCATGCCCACAAGATTTTTTCCCAGTACAAGTCTTCGCTCTCTAAAATATTCAAGAAAATTGCATATAATCAGGTTTTTGAACTTCTCAGCAAGTATAACTTAGTATAACAGGAACAACATGGTTAAGGAAAAAGTGGGACACTTATCTTTGAGGTCTTCTGAAACTTGGAGAAAAGTGTTCTTACTGGTGCCTTATTTGTTGACATGATCAGTCGATCATTGCAGACGATAGACAAGGTCATGGTGTCAGGATTTGGTGAAGGGCTGACAAAACTACCTCTCTCTTAAAGGCAATTTAGACTCCACTCGGGTACACACAGGTGTCATTCCATAAGCTGTTTCTTGGTTGCACGTCTTCCTCAGTGAGGCATTTGAGGACTGGATTTTTCATCTCCACTGACCCTCTTTCTCGAGGGAGTTCTTCCACAAAGCACTGCCCCTCTACCTCTCCTATTTACCACCTTCATTAACAAACGTCCCAATGATCATCCTCCTCTACAACATGTACTGCATGCATGGCATATTCATACTTGCATCAGCTCTCTCACACTCCATCAAATATGACCAACTTGAAAATTACTTCCATATTCTAACAAAATATATTAAGAATAACAAACGGTTACAATTAAATCCATGTTATTTAAAACATCCAGCACTTAAGATGTCAAAAACTTTTTATGTACCAAATGAAACCACTGCTTCATTTTTATATACCTAGGTATCCGATTTGACCAAACCCTGGACTTCAAGTTCCAACTCCCTATTGAGAAAATCTGAAGTAAAGTCAATAACCTCCTTTTCTAGTCTTGAAAGATCTCATCATTTTTACCTTTGTCGTGAGGTTTGCTTTAGCTAAGGGAATCCTTTCTTTTCAACTTGAGTATGGCCTCCATGTAGCAGCAGCAGCTGCTTCAGTCCAGAATAATAGAAAAAAATGAAGCTCTTTAAAGCATTTCCAACAAAAGTATGTTGATCACTTCTGTCTCTCTGCTGGACAGTGGCACAGGAAAATAACTTTCTTGGGTGGCGTAAGCTATGGAACCCTGCTGGATAGGCTTATGTAGGCCCTTGGGCCGATAGCCTAGTACTTACCTATGAACCTATGATCCTGTCTAGGCAAGATTATTCCTGTCAAGGTGATAAAGCTAGATTGCTTCCAGTAAAACAAAGAGCTAATCTTTTACTAGGGTTTCCTCTTTTTAAACTTTTGGACCCAAAAACCTTCATCTTCACAGCCGCTAAATTTAGCACAAAAGTACTGACAGTCCAATCTCAAAGGATAGTCTTACTCAAGATCAATTTTACAACCTCTTGGCTAAAAACCACAACACACAAGCCTAGAGCCTCACAGTTCTGGCATCAGAACTCTGGGAATCATTTATCCTCTCCCCACTACTGACAATAAATTCAGATTTGTGGAAACAGGACCCAGTGTTTACATTTCCCTTCTTTAAATATAACCTAATTTCTGTCACACCCCTTTGTCTCTATACTTTCTACTAGATTATAATCTACTACTTCTCACTTGTACGTATGTGATGTGTTCTTTCCCTTTTTTTTCGTGTAAAAGAACAGTAGAACCTCATAAGTGCATGCTGTTTGGCATCTGAATTGCAGATATTGTTTGTAGCCCTTGTATAACTATATTGTGCATAAACACAAATTGCATTCTTTTGTATGTTGTTTCTATTGTACAATATAGTTATTTGTCTTTGTGCAACTGTTTTCCTATTTTTCTAATATGTATGTATACTCTACTGGGCTAAGCCTGAAACTGATCTGTTGTCATCAAAGCTCTACTCTGGTAAACATGTGTATGCATTCTCAAAGGTAGGCACACTTAAGGTTGGAGCCCCAAAAGGTTCTTTCTGTTTCATGTTAGTGACTTTGAGAATTAACTCCCTGTGCCAAACATAATATGTAGCGAGGACTTGCTCCTCCTGTAGTCTAGTTTTTTTTTTTTAAACTGCCAGTCCACAGTTGCTGTATCTAGCTTTATGACAAGAGCCAGTGCTGTCATTTTAAATATACTGAGTCATATAATTGAATTTTTTTTTTAATGTTAAATAATGAATCAAAGTTATGAACTGTGTAGGAAACAAACTATAGCAGTATATAGCTGAGGGCATAAATTTAAATTGAACTCGAGATTTGGTGCTGAAACCTCAAGTAATGTGAGGCTAAAAGTTATTTCTAAAATATTGTGTGAGAAATATAATAGAGCCCAGCACACCAAATTTTGAACAACATGCATAGCTCTCAATTGTCCAGATTTTCAGTGTGTCTGGATTTTTGCCTCATGGTTTTGGTCTGTTCCACTTCAAATTTGTAATTTTTCTGGTAAGTCACTGAGGATTGAAGTCTGTAAGTAATGGCATACTTTTGAGTTTCCGACTTCATATCTGTCAGAAAATACATGCTAGCACAAATCATGTTATCCTAACAACTTTCTAAGGTTAGAAGAGCAATATTTAAAATCTGTCCCTAGTTTTGGGCCTTAGTTCCCCATTTCTTTAGGCTTTGTCCAGGTTTCTTGCAGTAAGAAGTTGAGAGGTGTGACAACATGCATTTGAATCCACCTATGTATGTATAGTGGCATAACACTTTTTAAATCTTGAATATTGTTACTTGATATTGCTTAGAAGTTTGATTTATGGATTTGAAATGAATACACATTTTTAGATTTCAGTAATAATAGCAAGTTGATTTATTTAAAAAAGCAGCTAAACCAAGACAAATTAAAAAAATATTGTACATTAGGATACATTTTCACTGGACTGTTGAAATAAGAATTTTGTTGTCTTGAATTATACATAGCTATGTAAATATGTTCCTCTGCAAAAATGTTGTTGTGTGTGTTTAACCTAGTTTTGATCAATAAAAGTTGGTTCTGGAGTATAACTCTTTGCATTGATATTCACTTAATCTTTCTTCGTCACAGCATCTGTTTACATTGCTGCAACCCCCACCCCACACACACACAGTCAATTCATATTACAGCAGTGTTTTCAGAAGAAAAAAAAACATAAAATGTTATTTATGCCCATGTCAGTATCAGCTAAACTTATCCCATGGTGATGTCAGTGCAGGTCTAATGTTAGGATAGATCCATAAACATGAAAGGAAACAAATCCATTAAAATCTGTGGATGCATCCCCATGCTATTCCCTAAGGTGAATTCACTGAGGGATAAGGGCAGTTTTGTTGCCATGTTGATTAAACACTGGCTCACACTTATCAGGAATGGGAAGGACTGAAGTGTTTTGTTGCTTGTTTTAATTCCCTGAGCACACTTGCATACAGCGTGACTTTGTAATTCACAACTAATCAATGTTCTTAGGTTTGTCACCTATGGAGGTACTTGTACTTCATGGACTTACTTCATTAATGAAGTAAAATGATTATACAAAGTTTTCATCATGGACTGGAACATATCTGCCATACTATATTTTGCTGTCTGCATCTAGAGTGCTGAGTGGCAGAATTAGAGGCTAATTTTTATCTACTGTCAGATGGACAGAGAACTGCATTTTATGTTTCGAATCTGCAAACCCCCCATTATGTTTTGCAAAGGTTGTTTAAATTTAGTTCAGCCTAGAGGTCATGTCTTCCCCTGAAATGAGCACAATGATCAGAAAATAGGCATCATCAGATTGAGACAACAAATGGAGGTGATTGTACTCCAACCTGATCTGTCTGTAATGATAGTAGAAAGGCAAGCTACAGTAAACTGTTCTTATTTGAAACAAATACAGCTTTACCTTATTTTGTTAGTTTTCTACCGTGATAATATTGCTTGTAACTAAGAATGACAGGAACAGACTGTTTTTTATTGTTAAGAGGTGTATACTGGAAATTGTCTTGGGTGCATTGTTGGGGTTACAGCAGAAAAGTGTAAATGTCATTCAACTTTGAGTGTAATAGTGTACAGAAAGATACTGGAACACAAGACATATTGTAGTACCTTTCATTGCATCAACATAGGTTTTGCAATTACTCGAGCTTTCGGGTTAATAAGAGTCCTTCGTTGTGAGTTATAGCTACCATGTAGTAATGGACATATTGTGTAAAGCTGGAACAATTTAAAATCCACTGTCAGCGCTACAAAACTAAGGGATATATAAGTACATGTCTGTTGTGTATTAAAATGTCAAGTAGCATCAGTCAAAATGTGAGAGAGCCATATTCCCTTCCCTCCGCAGGATATCATTAAAATTACTATGCTTTTTTTCTTTGATGGAGATGTCATACTGTGCTCCAAACTGTCAGTATGCAGTACTCTTGTTCATACTAAACATTTTTTTTGCTTTTTGCTTTAAGCATTTTAATTGTGTTTATTTTATGTTTACTGCTAAAAATGTTATTGCATTCACTCTGCTAGTGTTCTGTTTTTGTTTACCATATCTCACATGTCTTCTGAGATACTTTTTACTGGAGTACATTATACCATTGTGAATTACACTAACATATTTTTGACAGATGTGCTGTGCAAGTTTAAGGTTAGTAAATGCTGTGATTTGGCTGTTAAAAAGTAGTTTCTAAACACACTGTGGCAGTTTTTTTTTGTTTATGTATGTACTTGTTTGAATGTAGATAATTAGTGTTATGCTATCCCACCCAGATTTTGTGAGTGAGTAATATTTAGAAGATCACACGCAAGGTAAATGCATAGAGACCTGTAGTGCACAGGTAAAACATACAAGAGCAGCTTACACATTGATCCTGCCTTTTTGTTTAATTTTCCCTGTTGTTTTATCTTGGGGAAACAAGTAACCCACCAGTTTATAGCAAAACCACAAAAGATATTAAAAAACAGATGTTCTTCGTGTTTTACTGTTGCAGTCATTACATTTGGATAATCTTCTGGCAGGTTGCCCTCAGTCAGCCTGAAAAACAAAGTCTTGGGTCCTGCGTCGGTTGCTGTCTCCTCTTCCATGACGTCGGGTCGTCAGGGGTATAAAACATGCAGCCGATGCCATTTTATTCAGTCTTTCTTGCCGCGCAGTGCCTGAAGCAGAAGCAGTTCACAAGTGCCGGTCGGCCGACTCCTGAAATTTTCTCATTCAAGTTTCAGAACTGAAGTCTTCAAACTAAAGCTAAGTACCCCATTGGGGAAACTTTTTCTTGCTCCTTACCGATGTCAGTAAAAGTTAATAATTGCATTACTTGTGGGAAGCAAATACCTCATAAGGATTTTCATTTGTACTGTATTCCTTGCCTAGGCCCAGATCATAATGTGCCTTGCTGTCGGTTTTGTGCTAGATTTAACCAACGCACTATTAAGCGTCGGTAAATTTTTGCTTCTAAATATTTTTGATCAAGATTTAATTATCCTGAAATGTCGTTGGTTAGCAATCTGACTACCGGAGAAAAAGACAGAGACAGACCATCAAGGTCCAAAACAGACGAAGCTTCTCGTAAGCCAGTCGTCAGTTCGCCGGTACTCGGGCGCTTTCGCAGCCCCTGATACCCGCTACTTTTGAGTCGCAGGCCTCTACCGAGACCCATTCGGAGTCCGGTATGCCGCAAGATTCTCAGAGTATTGAACCCGCGGATGTCTCTCCCTTGGATGGGTCCGCAGCCGCTAAGCAGGCACCGGCTTCTGAGGGTGTTTACAGGCCTCAAAATTTCTATATTAAACCAACGCCAGCCTCAAAAACATCTTCTATGTGTAAAAAACCGACGCCTGAGTCACGTGCTCAGGCCCCTATGCCTAAAAAAACAGATGATCAAAATAGCTGAGGACTTAATTACCTTGATCAGGGGTTCCCAACACCCCCCCCCCCCCTTGCTAAGAGGCCTAGGCAAGGCATTGGTTATGAATCTTCAGATCCGGTTTCCATTTCTTCTGATTCCTCTTTTGATCAGGTATTTTCTATTCCACCCTATGAGGATTCTGATGCAGAGGAATCCATCCCATCTGCATCTCCTCCTGAGGATTATTCTTTTGCAGACACTTTGCATACTTAAAGGGAACATTTTCACTGGGAGAGTCAGGACTTCTCTGAATCAAAAAAGAGGTTTAGGGATTTCCTTCTTCCTCAGCATAGGCCTTTGGCAATACCTCCTGTATTAGACATTGTTGTTGATGTGTTTTCGGAATCAAGCATGTCTCCTGATTCCCTACCTTCGGCTTCTAGTAAGCCAGACAGATATTATAGGGTTCCTGACTCACATAAATTTCTATTCAAAAATCCTGCTGCTGATCCTGAGACTATTTCACAGGGTCCCAAGGGTGTAAAGGCTTCTACAGCCAAAAATCCTACCCCCTCTGATAGAGATTCCAGGGCGCTGGATAGATGGGGAAATAAGGTTTATACGTCTGTTACCTTGGCAATCAGGGCCTTAAACTGCCAGTTTCATATGCTTAAATATCAACAGCATGTTATGGGCTTACTGAAACAGAAAATTATGTTGTTGATTTCTGATTTGTGTGGAAAATAGAGTTACAGGAATTATTGCATTCAGCAGAACAGGTTGGAAAACATACTTTGCAATGTGGTTTTGATTCCTTGGAGGCTTCTTGCAGGGCCACAGTTACTGTATCTGTGATTTAGAAGGCATGCCTGGCTCAAGGAGCAAAATCTGTCTGATCATGTTAAAGCTAAATTGTTGGATGCTCCCTTGCAGCATGATACTCTTTGTTAATAAGGCAGAAGAGGTTTTAAAGAAAATGGAAGACAAAGCTAAATCTATGCAAACTGTAAAAGATTTCTTGCAAGTGCAGCCACCCAGGTTCAGTAGGCACTGGCCTACTAAAAAATGGTCCTTTCCTGTGTCCAACAGAGCCACTCAAGGCAAATCCAGGCACTCAAAAGGTTCCAGATACCAATCACAGGGTTCTTACAGGTCAAAGCAATGGGGTGCCTCCACCTCCAAATCTGGAGGAAACAAAGCACAACCCTACAGTAAGCAGTCTCAATGACTTTCCTCTACCATCACTAAGCACTTATCTTTTGGCAGCCCCCTTGGGGGGGAAACTAGCACTTCATGCTCAAAATTGGCAGTTAATTACCCAGGACAAGTGGGTATTAAACATAGTATCCCAGGGGTACAGATTTAATTTCCATACTTTGCCAATTCCAAACGGATGGCCAGGTCTGCCACAAAATCAGTGGGCAGAGGCCCAGAAACAAGTTATGTGCCTCATGGATATGGGAGCTATTCCACCAGTACCAGAAAAGGAAAAAGGACAAGGTTTTTATTTGACACTTTTCCTGGTACCCAGAAAAGACAATTCTCTCCGTCCAATACTGGACTTATCGATTTTGAACACATTCCTGGACATTTCAAAATGCTTTAGGGATTTCCTTCTTCTTCCTCAGCATAGGCCTTTGGCAATACCTCCTGTATTAGACATTGTTGATGATGTGTTTTCAGAATCAAGCTACTGCCTATGCTGGGCAGGAACGCTTGGTTAGTGACTCTAGAGGCATACCTGCATATCCCAATAAGGGAATCGTGCAGAAGATACCTCCGCTTCAAGGCAGGTTTTTTGCATTACCATTTCTCTGCACTGCCCTTTGGCTTATCTACTGCGCCCAGGGTCTTTACAAAGTGCCTGGTACCAGTAATTGCATTCTGCAGGCAAAGAAGCATTCAAATTTATCCTTATCTGGACGACTGTCTCATTCAAGCAGAGGACAAGGACACTCTTCTTCAACATCTGGCATTCGTAAAAAGGCTTCTAACATGCCTAGGGTACACAATAAATGAAAAGAAATCCCAACTGGTACCCTCTCAAATAATTACATTCCTGGGTGCAAGCATGAATACAATTGCCCAGATAGCTTACCTTACACCAGACAAACAAAGGCAACTGACAACATACTTCAAACAAATGGCAACAAAAACCCAGTTGTCTGCAAGACAAATTCTGCAGGCTTTGGGGTTCATGGCACCCTACATTCTATTAATTCCATATGTGAGACTGCATATGAGGCAGCGTAAGTGGTACCTAAAAGGTTTATGGAGTCAACATTGTCACAGTCTGGGAACAATGATTCCTGTCCTTCCCTGCCTACAACAGGAGTTTCTTTGGTGGGCAGAGACATGTCACCAAAACAAGGGACTGTCATTCACCCTACCCCCTGCCACCCAAACTACAGACGCATTGGGGGGCCCACCTGGTGGGGAGATGCATACAGGGCAAATGGAGCCCAAAACAAATGCATCTGCGTATCAACCAGAAAGAGATGCTAGCTGTTCAGAATGCTCTGACAGCCTTCCAGGATTTACTTCACCCAGGACAACTAATGATAAAGATGGACAAAACCACGGTTATGTGGTACATAAGCAGGGGGATACACATTCCTACCCCCTTTGCAGACTAGCCATGGCATTGTGGAACACAGCCTTGACTTACCAAATACATCTTCAAGCTCAATTCCTGCCAGGAAAACAAAATACTCTGGCAGATGACCTAAGCAGAAGTCTTATGGATCCGCACAAATGGAAACTGGATCCACAAATCTTCAGCATGTTTACACAGAACTGGGGAAGCCCAGACATAGATCTATTTGCCTCTCCCCAAAATTATCAGTTGGACAAATTCTGCACAAGAACTCATCACAAAAAAGCATGGAAAGTGGATGCCATATCCTTCAGTTGGAAAAACCTATCCGTCTATGCCTTTCCCCCTCTGCCTCTTCTCTCCACGGTCTTACTAAAAGTCAAACGGGAAAAACCAAAATGATCCTAGTTGCTCCAGACTGGCCTCGCCAGCACTGGTACCCACTTCTAAGGAATACGTCTCAACTTCCTCCTTGGTACTTGCCTCATACCTCATCTACTGTCTCAGCAGAACAATCAAATTCTGCACACTCAGCTCCAAACTCTGAATCTTGCAGCATGGCTGATCACTTAATTATTCAAACAACACCTCTCAGTAAATCTGTGATGGATGTCATTTTGGAAGCCAGAAGGACTAGTACTAGAAAATCTTATGCTGATAAATGGAAGAGATTGTGTGCTTGGAACCAAGCACAAGGAACAGACACAGCAAAACCCAATATTCCTTAGATTTTACAATATTTGACTGAGATGTTTGACAAGGGGCCTATCTTTTTCCTTCAATAAAAATCCATGCCTCTGCCATCTTAGCTCATTACAACACAGAGCCTCTGCTTAAACAGTATATCAGAGGGGCCAAAAATTTAAGGCCTCCCAGAAGATCACCAACTCCTGCATGGGATCTCAATTTTGTGCTGGAAAAACTCACCCTGCCTCCTTTTGAACCAGCAGCTTCTGCGGATATAAAATTTCTATCTTGGAAAACAACTTTTCTCTTGGCAGTCACTTCAGTAAGAAGGGTTTCAGAACTACAGGCTCTCATGGCTGTGGAGCCTTTTATTACATTTTACCTGGACAGGGTCTCCCTCAGGACCAATCCTTCTTTTACGCCTAAGGTGGTATCCAGGTGTGGCTCTTAACCAGACAATTCACCTGCCAACATTTTACCCAAATCCGCAGAAGAAGGGGGAGCAGATTCTGCATTCATTGGATGTACACAGACAACTAAGCTTCTACTTAAACAGGACCAAATCTCTAAGAAAGTCTGAGCAACTACTGGTAGCATTTGCTGCAGGGTCAGAGAGGAAGGCTATATCAAAGCAAACTATTTCGAAGTGGATAAGCCACTGCATTTGTTTCGGCTACTTGCACCGTAGTAAACCTGTGCCCAAGGGGATCAGGTCACATTCCACCAGGGCTGCCCTCTACCTCAGCAGCTTTTCTCAGAGGGGTTCCAACCAAAGACATTCTAGAGGCTGCTACTTGGAGCTCTGTTCATACCTTCACAAAGCATTATCATTTGCCTCTCTTCCCAAATCCAGGGCAGGCTTTGCCACTGCAGTTCTGCAGGGCCTTATAGCCACTCCTAATGCTGTTTAGTTCCATCCTCCCATCCATAGCTTTGGGATTCTACCCAAATGTAATGACTGCAACAGTGAAACACGAAGAACATAATACAGTTGTGTACACTTACCATAAATGTAGATGTCTGAGTGTATTCACTGTTGCAGTCCGGGTTACCCACCAGCCACCCCCCTTTTCTATACCTTTTTTTTCCTTCACTATATACTAAAGCCTTTGTGGTGTATTTGCTTTTAGATGAAGGTAAAGTTTATGTTGCTAAAAGTGCATTTACATATGTTACTGTTTGTTTTATTTATTTTTATAATATATATATTTTTTTGGGCACCTGACATCTGGGCCAAGAAAAACTGAATAAAATGGCGTCGTCTGCATGTTTTATACCCCCGACGACCTGACATCATGGAAGAGCAGACCGCAACTGACTCTGGACCCAATACTTTGTTATTCAGGCTGACTGAGGGCAACCTGCCAGCAGATTACCCAAATGTAATGACTGCAACAGTGAATACACTCTAACATCTACATTTATGGTAAGTGTACACAACTGTACTTTCCAAATACTACGTAGTATTTGGAACCCACCAGGTTATGCCCATTGTTATCATTCATCGCATTCTTCATGAACAAAAAGATGGGTAGTGGAGTCCCAGTCACTTCAAGTGAACTGCATGTGGTGATGTTAATACAGAAGATAGGTGCATGGTGCATGCTTCCACACGTGTGTTCTTTCTGTGTGCGAGTACATGCACTCTTGTAGCTTACTGCTTGCTAAGGATTCTTGGAATCCAATGGGGGGGGGGTGATGGCTTTGGCTTTCTTGTAGTTTGGAATCTGTGACGCTCCCTGTGAGTCTCCTTGGTATTTAGTAGCTAAGTTGTTAATCGTATCCAGTTTGTAATCAGTGCAAAATGATCTGTAGCTGCATTGTGGAAAGTCTGCTTCAGATGCCTTTTCCATTATACATGCTATCTGTTTTTGATTTTCTTTTCAGGCCACTTTCCTGAAGCTTTTCAGGCCACTTTCCTGAAGTTTTTCATACTGAGTCTTCTGTTCTCTACTGATACAATATTCTAGATGAATTTGATATCAGAGTTTATTTCAGTACCAGCTTGTCTACCAGCTGAACAGCAGTGTTCGTGAAGTCATCTTCAGTAGCAGTCTTTTGTGCCTGAAGAGTTGAAGGTTCTAACTGTTGCTAGTTAAAGTAATCATCCTGGCTGGAAGAGGGGGGCAGAGACATCTGCACTTTTTTATGTCTCAGTGCTGTCCAGAAAAGTAAGTGTCCCTGCTGTAGGACTTCCTTGTCCAGAAACACTACTGAATAGAAAATCTGGAGTCGTATACCATTTAAACTTAGAAGCCAAACTACACTCATCTGTGAAGAGGATATTGTACCACTGCTTAAACCACATTTCTTTGGGGCAGTAAGTGCTACCCTTTTCCTCCTGTCCACACCACAAAACTCACACAGATGTCCAAATCTCTCCATCCTTGCATATCATGTCAATTTTTTTATTTGATTCCAAGACAGCTAAATAATGCCTAATAACCTTTTCTGGTTTTACCATCAAAATATTGAAGGCAAAACATTTTTTAAGCAAAAGACCAAACTACAATGTAGAAAACAGAAACGAAATTTAGACTAAATGTCGAACATCAGAAACACAACAAATGACATTCGACATACAAGACTTCCGGTTTTGAAAGTCTGTATGTCCTTTTATGTTTTAGTGGGAGGGCAAGCCCCCCTGCACCCCCCCATTATATGTACCAATTCTGAGATCACACTGCAGTGAGGAAAATGCTAAATTCCCCAATCCTCACTGTACCGTGAGCTCCACTCATAATAATGAATCAAGCTTTACTTTCATTATTATGATTTCATATTATTCCAGTTCAGCATTATGAAACTTTGAAAACTTACTTTCGGCCACACGGTCTTCCAACATGAGCCTTGGAAATTTTGATGGCAAATCACCTTTTCTTTGCAAAGTAGGTTCACACAACTTACCATCCAGCTCTGTCAAAGGCCAGAGATTCAGCCTTGATACTGAGATCTTTGCTGTTATATCCCCCATTGTAAATATTTGATTGAAAGAAATTAAACTTTGTGCAGGATACTTATTTGAAATGCATTCCATTAAATGATGTTTAGGTATACTTTTTTAGTTTATGCAAGCAAAAAGTCCTGGATATTGTGAGGGCTTTGTGTCTCATACTCTTGAACTTACATGTATAACCACTGAGGTTGCAAGAGTCTCAAAAAAAAAAAAAGAGAGAGGGGAAAACTTGGTCTAGCATATAAAACGATGCCTTCCCATTCTTTGTTTCTATGCATTTTTATTGATGACTGTCAGTTCGTAAGACTTCCAGCTTGAAATCTACAATTTTGTAAACTGGCATTTAGAAGTTCTTTCAGTTTCACTCAAACTTAGACCATTTCTACTTTTTATTTCTTTCCCTTTGCTGGAATTCTGATTCTGATTTGTTCAATGATAGTAAATGTCTTGAATATTATGAGCATTTGTTCCTTCCTTCTCTGATGCCTTTTGAAGAGCTTATTTTCCTGCAATTCATGTAATTTCTTAAACTCTGTGCCTCAGTTGTCTGGGTAGCCCTCACACTATGGTCTTGACAATGTGGTTGGCAGTCAGTGATTTCTGTGTGAAGATATTGAAGACATTATTTGGTAGTGGTCAGCATGTGTTAAAGCAGAAGTCCCTCATTCAGTTATGTTTTTTATATCTGTGACAGAAGTGGCATCCAGTTCCAGTCTTCAAAAGCTGACACTTCTGATGTTCTGCTAAGGTCCTCTTTCTGCTCTCAATGTGTTTGCTCCCTACAGCTTGTAATGACAATCTCCTCCTCATACCTCTCAACCTGGAAACATCAAAAATCTGGAGAAAGGTCCATGAAAAATAGGTACAAATCTGTATGCTGATTTAAGATACAGTTTGCATACATAATTATGTAATCCCCACCCTCGCCAATGGGATTGTGGGATATCAACTTTCAAACGCAAACTGAAGAACAGACAACCAAAATATGGACCCAGCCACTGTAGTAAATGGTAACCATTTTCTTTTAAATGTGTAACAATGATGTTCACTGGGAAGGGAGAAGATGATGAACCTTAGGATTTTGTTTTCGGTGACTTGCAGTATTTGGGGTTTATGGTAAAAGTAGGGCATTTAATGGTAGGAAATGTTCTAATCTTAGAAAAAATATTATAGTTTACTACTTGCAAAGACCTCCAAAAGTCATTCTTCATGGCCTGCTGATCAGTGGAGTAGCTACAGTTTGTGCTGGCCGGGGCTGTCTTTGAGTTTGCCACCCTTCCCCCCTCACAAAATCATGGTTGAATGGGGCCTCCCCATATACAGCCCTCCCCTGCAGATATTCCAGTGTACCATTACTTGGATATTTTGCCCCATTTACCATAAACACTGTAATATGCATACTGCTTTACTTCTATGATGATTTGGATTTCGATTTCATTTAAAAGTTTTATTTTACATTTTACAGCACAAACACTTATAGACATCTGCTAAACAAAGCAATGCAGTCTCACAATGAAAATAGACTAGCATTAAAACTTCTCTGCCCTTGAAACTCACATTTATTGGAACAGCATTAAAACCCACATTCAAAGTAAGTACATCTGGCCAGTGGCAGATAAAGATCAACTTTAGGCTGTTTTCAAATCGTAGGCCTCTTGCATACGAAACATGCATGTATTCTTTGATATACCTTCCTGATTGTATTAAATTATATTCCTTGTATAATACAGTACAGTTGTTGGAGGACATTTTACATTTATTGTTTTGAACATTTTTCCAGTAAACAATGAAAGATGCATGCACCAATAATGACAAAACTGCCCAGTTCAAAACATTTTCATCATAAAAGTCTAAACAAGCTTCTACAGTCCACCAATATCAGTAAATATGCACAATCTCTGCAGAAGTAAAATCTAAATAATTCCACATTAAAGAGATTTAGAACTAATGAAGAGGTTGCTGCTAACAAACTACTCATGTACCAACTCATTCGCTCAACATTTTCTGGAATTCATAAATTCCAACGCCTTGGATCAGCTTGTCCGCACCCCCACCAAGGGCAGCAATATCTTGGACCTGGTCATTACCAATATGGGTAACCAATGTTCCACACCAGAGGTCAACTCCTCGCTGGTCAGATCTGACCACAAACTAATCTTCCTAGACATTGATATCCCACCCCCATTAAGGAAACCACAGTTAAAAACTACTCCAAAGCCAACTTCATGCTTCTTAAGACAGAAGTATCAAACTTCATGATACCCATGCAAATGGAAAATAGACGCACGTCTGCTTAATCTTACACAAATGCACTGTATAAAAACATACACGAGTGCATGGATCATGCCATCCCCAACCGAACCAAAACGCTATCATCCAAAAAAAGGAAGCAAATCTGGTGGTCCCCTGCCATAAACAAACTCTACAACAGAAGGAAGAAGCTGTTGCAAAAAAAGAGAAATCCCAATAGCTGTTGCAAAAAAAAGAGTAAAATCCCAAGATTGGAGGGACTCCATGGTCAGCCTCAGCAAGAACCTGAGATCCCTCATAAAATCTTCCAAAGCCAGTTATGAAAATAAAATCTCCACTGATTCCAAAGACAACAAAGCATTCTACAGCTATGTCAAGAAACTCAATGGCAACACTCGGATCTGCTCTGAGTGACAGCACAATGGCACTATAATATACAGAACCCAACTGATGTTGCCATCTTCTCAATGCTAACTTTACCCCCTCTCACCCTCCAAAGAGCCCATTTTAATACCAGAAGAATGCAAAGCCCCTGTAGTCACGGATGAACAAGTAAAGACCACACTCAACAAAGCCAAGAACACAGCATCCATGGGACCAGACAACATCCCAGGCTGCGGACTGCATGAACTACAGAATGAACTGGCACCCCACCTAAGTACCATGTTCAGTCATAGCCTCACCTCAGGCTGTGTGCCTACTGAAGGGCGCACAGCGACAGTTATCCACAAAGGGGGTGCCACCACAGACCCCAGAATCTACTGCCCCATTATCCTGATGAGCCTGGTCTGCAAGGCCCTTGGAACGTATAATCTTGGAGCTTATAAACAAAGACATAGGTAACCTCCAAACCCTGGTTTGTAAAAGGTAGATCATGTCTACTAAACCTGATTGACTTCTTTGAAGCAGTCACTAGAGTTCTAGACGAGGGCAAGGTAATGCACACTGCCTATCTTGACCTCGTCAAGGCTTTTGATACTATCCACAGTCTAGAATTATAGATAAACTCACTAAACTGAGCATAAATCCCTATGTCACAAGATTGGTGGCCAACTGGCCCACTGACAGAACCCACACAGTAAAAGTTGCCGACTCCAAGTCCGACTTCAGACCAGTGACACATGGAGTACCACAGGGTTCGGTCCTGGGCCGTCTCCTGTTCGGCATCTACTTCTCTGAAGTGCAGACCAACACAGAAGGTCTTTGGCTAACAAAGTTCGCAGATGACTGTAAACTGTGAGCCATAATAGAATCACCTAATGATGTAGACATTCTACAGAAGGGTCTCACAGACACAGATGCTTGGTGTCAAAGTCATGCCCTCAAGCTCAGTGCCAAAAAGTGCATTGTCATCTCCTTTGGGAAAAACTTGATACCCATGAACTACCACATAGGCGGTAGCTCATTAAACACTGAAAGTGTGATAAGAGACCTCGGGGGCAGGGGAGGTGGACAGTAGTCTCTCCTTTTGATAACCACAACTCCACAGTAGTCAGGAAATCCTTCTTCGTGGCACACCTCTTCACAAAAGGGTTCTCTATAAAAAAACGGAGGTCATTATTCCTTTCTACTCCTCCCTCCATCAGATCCATTATAGAGCACAATGCCCCATTTGGCATGTATCTCACAAGACACCTACAACAATTAAAAAGGCCACAGAAATACCTCACTAAGAGGATTACTGGCCTCAAACAGATGCCATATGCAGACAGTCTCAAAAAACTCTGTCGCATATCGCCTACTCAAGAGGTGATCTCTGCCTAATGTACAAAGCTGTGTCAAACCCAGAATTGTTGGACACTTAAAGAAATCCCAATGTCTCCAAACCACATGCTCCAGGGGCCTAAACCTTGTCACCACAATAAACAGAACATGCTGGAAGGATAGATTCCTGTCCCAGAGACTTCCCATACTCAGGAACAAACTACCCATTCATGTCAAGCAAAGCTCCTCATTGGCCCTTTTTAAGAAAAATCTTGATGACTGGATGGGAAATAGAAAATTCACCCCGGGGATCACTTCTGTGGCCCTGCTTGACAGGGGGACAGGAAAATAATTTTCTTGGGTGGCGAAAGCCAGGGAACCTTTTTGGCTAGGCTTGTGTAGGCCCCAGAGCCAATAGCCGAATACCTACCTATGAACCTAAACAACGTTTATATTTCATTGTTTCATCTACAAATAAAGTGCCTGTTGCCCTTGAGGAATATATTGCCTATGTTACAAACAAAAAAATGATAAGCTAGTAATATTGCAAGAGGGAATGGATGGCAAATTGATAATAGGTTCATAGTTACTAGTTATTGCCACCAAAGAGGACATTTTCAGGACTGCTGCTTCTACCCCCTTTAAAGTACAACACAATACAGTATCAGCAATGCATCTACATACTGTGGGAGTAGAACCCACAGCCTTCTACATCAAAAGCAATTATTCAACCTGTTATGCTATTAACAGTGCAAGTTAATTCAGCATAAGCAGTACTAAACTTCTCTTCCCCCGAAGCACTCGGCTCCTTGTAAAATTCGCTCGCCATTCAACTGTATGTCAACTTTGCAGCACAAGAAATCTGGGAAAAGCCAAAATTTATTAGGGGTAGGGGACAAAAAGCCCAAAAACAAAGGACACATTTTAAATGCTGCTTGTGTAGTCTTGGAAAGTTGCTAGAATAAAATGTGTTATCACCGTGCATTTCACTGCCGAGTCTTGAAACTGGGACCCTGTACACTACTGTCAGAGAAACATACCATTATGCCAAATCAGCTGTTTCCAGCATGCTCATCCATCTGTGCACACTGCAGTTCTTGTACATATTTTTCAGTATCTGACTAAAGTTCAGTGACTTATTAAGGCTGTTTAGCTAGCTAGCCATCCACCTACCTACAGGAAAACTGACTTCTACTTATTCCTTCCATCCATCTATTTACATTGATAATACTTTGAGGGTGCATTTTACACGAATACATCACCGTTGTATGTACACCAAACTACATCTCTATCACGTTATTTGAGTAAAATGGTGTTTGTTCTAACTCCAGCAAAGCGGTAAGGACATAATGCTCTTTGTTTACCAGCACCATCTGATTAAGAAATGCCAAGAGATGTCTTTCATTTATTTGTTGCGAGAAAGTCAAAACAAAATTGTGTGAATTACCCTAGTTACTTGCAGAAGCTGATTAATGCATTGCATGTGTGGTTGTGTGATGTCCTCGAAGCTACAGTAATAAAATCTGCTTGCCAGATATGTTCAGTGTTGAACTGCTGCTCTGCCTTGGTAATAGTCTGTGATGCCCTGTGTCCTCGTCAGTATAAGCATTAACGGAGTGGCTTATGTATTTTGTACTTCCACTTTCAATCCTGACAAATTCTTTACACCTTGGCTTCACTCGTCACACATTCTGATGAAATGCCTGTGTTGTGGGAAATAATGGCTATAATGTATTATAGCAGGCAGACGTGTGCCTCTCAACTGTCTAGAAGATATTTGCAGCATGTTATTGCTTGATTTTTGCCTCTTACCTTTGCCATGTCCTCCATTTTTTATTTTGTGGTACATCACTGATGATTACAATCAGCAATAATGCGAGACTAGAATTTGAGTGTAATACCTTTTTATTGTTCAGAAAATACATATTGCAAAACCTTTATTAACTTTTTTAAAGTGAATGCAGTAGTATTTAAAAGATGTCCCTGCTTTTGGCCCTTTGTCCTCCCACTATATTTAGCTTCATTCACAATTCTTGACAGAGAAGTTCAGACTTGAATGTGCCAGTATTCCTCATGTGTATATGAATGTCTGTGACAAAGTAACAATAGACTACCAGCTGGGCATGCTTATGGATACAGAGTGCTACATTTTTTTCATATTCATGCATTCATTTTTTGTAAATGCAAATATAATACTTCAGTTAAAACTAAATATGCACTGGAGCTGGAAGGGTTTGAGTGCAAAAACAGTAATTAATAATTCTGAGAGTCCTGTGATTTTCCTGCATCCGAATGTTGGGATTTGGCATAATCGTTTCATTTGCTAGTCTGGTGAAATTAATACTATGGAGTGGTAACTGGGACGTATGTGCTCTAGGGGTTGCAAACCAGGACTCTAGTCTCCAGTCCAATCTGTTATTTGCAAATACCATGTCCTGTCTTGTTGGTCTGACTGTCTGCCTAGTAAATTAATTGCCCCTGCAATAGCGTACCGTACCCTGCCCTGTTCCAAGTGACAAGTATAGGAGTTCTGGCCAATGCAAATATAAGGTGTGCTGCAGAAAGTTACTAAAGCAAATTACTTTTTAAAGTTTTTTTACTTACTGTTGTATTGTTAATAAGGTTACAAATTCGGAAACCGACTTAGATAAACATTTCAGTAACAGTACAACCATATGTTGAATCGCACTGTTGAAGAAATAAAATAAAATAACCCCGTTATTGTGTTCGCTCAATTCCTTTCAGCTTGCCTGCAAAATCTGGCTGAATATTTTAGTCAGCTATCATGATGATGTACAGCTTCCTGCTGAAACAACTCAACAGTCTTCGGTGATATTCCCGGGTTTCACCTCACTGGTCTGTCTAATTTCCACTTTTAGACCAGAGAAAGTATAAGTGTGTGTTTTTGTGGAGGGTCATAGCCCCTTTTTCAGTAGAGGCCCAGACATAACATCTCTTGTAAAATATTGGTTATAAAATTATCTTAACAGAGTAAATATTGCAATATAATGCAGTAGAAATACCACATTTGTACAAGACTCATATATAATGAACTAGATCAACAATGTTTTGAGAATTCAACATATTTTTTGCATAGGAAGAGACGGGCTTGAGGCTATGAAACAGTTCTTTTAATGGGAAAAAAAGTTTGAGAAGAGGGAGAACATTTTAGGAGAGAGAGATACAGAGAGAATTTAAATACTAAAGTGAAATTTCAGTGGTTGATGAACTTTCTTGTACACCACGCCAAATTCCGCTGCCAGCCTTCCTCTGGGAAGAAGTATATATTCGCAGGCAGCCACTGTACAAACCAGAGTTCCCCATATAAATCTCAACAAGTAGATCAAGAAAATTCAATGAACATCAGGGTTTGTGTTTAAAAATTCATGTATGCACACAATTAACAAGGGTGGGAATTTGTTAAATGCAGCTGGCTTGTTTCAGAAGTACAGTCTTCATATTTTAGGAAGTATACACATTGAGTAGATTTTAGCAGTAATGACTAATAACATTTTCTCTTACAAGTGGTTTAGATTTGATTGCCAGTAGCTTCGGTTTAATGGAGAGGGGTCATTCATTTGTTTGACACCCCTGCTACCTTCAGAACACACACACACACACTTGTATAAAATAACGACTGAACCTCCTAAATAACCCACGTGGTGGAATATAAACGTAACAAACCTGATTCCGCTACCATAAATGAACCTTCCCTTGTAATAAATCACTTGCGGAAGAAAACGTCCTTAGCTGGAAATGCTTGCTCGCATGTTACACTTGAGCCCAAGCTGATGCCATCGCACATTTCAAAAATAAAGCCGGGAAAATCAGAAATTAAGGGGTGCCACTCAGGAATCGTGGTACCCCATTATTTAGACCTCAAAACTGGTAAAAAAAACAAGAAATTTGGTACGGTTGAGGGTATGCTTCTCCTGTATATTGATGATATCTTGGCCTTTCCACTACAAAGTTTTCAGTCTTGATCACAGAGCAATATGGCAAACCTGTTTGGTTTAGAAAGTCATCTTGGAATGAATAAAATTGGGAAAGGCAAAGCTCGGTGTAAACACTTGTTGTTTATGTCAGTTAATAGGCAGAGCAAAAAAAACCTTGACTAGAAAGTATCATATAAATGATAAAATATCACACTCTGATTATTTTCCTGTCATTTTTTTAGCCGTGCACCTGTTTATTAGCAAAATAATTTAACAGATACACAGATATCTGCAGTGCATTAGAAAATTACTCTTGCTGATTACCACACTTTCTGTGCAGCTGTGTCATAAACCCAACTTTAGAATCTGACTTCTTCTCATCCAACGCCGCTCACGCATGTTCTAACCGTACTTGCGCACAAGATGATGTTCTTTATCACTGCTGTAGTATTTTGCCCTCTTGGGATATCCTGCCAAAGATAGCTGAACATCTGGCCAGCATACCAAACCCTTTACACCTTGCAGTTGCTGTATGTCACACATATGTCTTATATGCAAGGCATAAGGTGCAATAGTGCATGTAGAACGTATGAGCACATAATCCTCAGAACTACTTTGCTGCCAGTCTGAACACTAACTTTGAATTCTGTCTACAAGCCGATCACCAAGCTGGTTCAACTACCTATTCTTCTAAAGATAAGTACCTTGTTGGGTTTTCCTCCTTCCTTTTACTTTAGTTTACATGTCATCCAGGAAGAGAAAATGTGACTGTAGGAGGCAGATTTCCTGTAAAGATAGACTAGTACCTTTTTTGTTTGGGTGCAACACAACCGTATGCAGTGTAAGATTTGTAAGATGTTTGTCCTCAAGACACTTTGCAGTTATCTGTAGTCTCTTTCCATTTATTTTGAGAACCAGCAGTTGAAGATTTTGGCTTAAGGTACCGTGGTTGAATCCACCCACCCCAACATTCAGCTGCTACTTGAGAAGAAAGCCTAAAAGGTGGGTATTGACCCTGCTGTTTTCCAGCCTCCAACAGATATCGCCATCGGGTTGGATGAAGCATGCGAAGACCATCGGATGCCTCCGCTATGACGCAGTAGGAGGCAAACAGGGAGCTGTATAACCCACACATCTGTTGAAGTGATGCCTACATCTAGTGCAGATGTGGAGGGGGGAACCATAGCTGATTATATCGGAGGGTCCTAGGGGATTCCTGAAATACTTGTAAGGGAAGAGGTGCCTGTTACGTCACTGAATCCAAGCAGATGTCTGAACCTCCAAGATTTGTTAAAGCTGATGCTCCTTTAAAAAAGAAGAATAGGATGGCATATAGCCCCTGTGGCTAAGAATATGCACAAAGAATAGCAGGATTTTATTCAGGGGCTTGTCCGTGCTCTTATGATTCTAAAGCCCCATCGACAATTATCTGTTTCTGCTCCTGTTCCCTGGTCTTTCATTCCTTCCAAATGCCCTGTTGGCTCTGATTCATCTGACAATGAGTTAGCCTCTGGTGAGGAGTCATTATCTTATTCTTGTTTGATCCACTCTCCTCTTACCCTGAGGTCTGAAGAAGAGGATTTACTTTATCATGACTCCACTGTGGAAGAACCGTCCTTTAGGGATATGGTGGTTCATGTAATGACATGTTTTAAGTAGGACTGTTCCCAGGTTTTTGCCATTTAATGAAGGTATTCCTTCAAGTGCTGGATGCTCTTTTGAATACTTTCACTGCAGCTTCTCAATCCCCTGATTCTCTGACTCCTGCCCTTGCGAAGCCAGACAGGTTCATTAAAGATCTTGATGCTCAAAGGTTTGTGTATAAAAGAACCAAAAGAAAAAGGATGGCACTATTCACTCAATCCACTCAAAACCAAAGAAATGCCGAAGTGTGAAAAGTGCATCAAAATCCACAGCAAGCAGTGAAAAAAAGTAAGTACCAACTGACAGCATCAAACAATAACTCCACACTGTTGTCTGAATAATTTAGCAGTATGACTTGTAATCTTTGCTTTCATCTAACAACCATATAGACTTCATTAGAAACGGCATCCACTACAAACAACCCAGTTTAAAAATATTTTAACGACCTCACTAACAGTCATTCAAAACTTTAAGACAAAGTACACTGTAAGAATACATTCACTAAGGAACTGATGATAATGTATACAAATTGTTTAAAGATTAATATTAAAATGTATATATAATGAAAAATAAAATATATATGATATAAAATTCACAATTTAGGTGCCCTCAACTTAAGAGTAGATAAAATAGAAATGTCTTTGTTTTAATTTGGGGAAAAACAGTGGCATTCACCTTAAACTGCCACATTGCGTCATTGAATTCCAATGTGATTTCCCAGGCACCACCCCAAGGGGCGGTGATAACTCTGTTAATAATACCAAATTGAAATGCATGAAAGTTGTCACATTCCACAAAATGTTTATGTAAACATTTTGTGTTTTTAGAATGGATGTTATAACAGTATTTATAGATCCGTTTTCGTAATGCAAAATTTGTTTTCCCATGTAAAATGTGGGACAAGATTTACACTTCAAAATCAAGGTGTTGGCTCCAATAAAGGCTGTCCCTCCTAATGTTCCCCTTTTCAGAAGAATAAAACAATCCAAAGGCATCTCCACAAGTGAACACAATTTCCAAAAAGTAGATTTATTCACAAGACATAAAATAAAAAATGGATTAAGCGCTTTCATCTCCCCTCAGGAGAGACTTCATCAGAATCAACATCCAAAGAGCTTTACCCATTTTAAATCATCCAAGAACATGTTTCATTGGTCATCCAGTTAAGTACATAAAACATTAACTATTAAAGTGCATGGTGCATCTAAATGAAACAAAACTTTCCACACACAATAGAAAATTACAACAATTCTTTTCCTAGTTCATAAAAACATGTCATATTAAACAATGTGTATAACACAGAAAAAATATATAAATATTTGCTAAGAATACTGGATGAGGGTGTAAAAAAACTGTATTGCACTACTAATTGATGCAAAAGCACCTAGCATCTAATGTAGCAGCAAGTATTTCATGAGAGCTTATCTAATTATAAAAAACATATATAACTATAATATTGAATAAATATGTATTATAATATATAAAATGTATAAAATTATGTAATAGTACAATTATAGTACAAATGGTTGAAGTAATGTTAAAACATAGGTGTAAAATGTGAATATAAAGGCATATATTTGTGTGCGTGTGTATGTATGTATGTATGTATAATATATATATATATATATATATATATATATATATATATATATATATATATATATTTATACATTTGGTCTTTTGGGGTTGAATGCTAGTATTTTGAGGGCTGGAGTGATGGATATATAGTCATTTAACCCTTGGCTATTACATGCATCCAACCTCAGCTGCCAAACCATTTCTCAAAATTCAAATCTAGTCTCCCAATCCCCCCCATCTCGTTCTGCTTCACTTCCTCCTTTGTAATCAGCCTTTTTATAAGTTAAATGTTTATATAGAGCATTATTCTCATTTTTCCTATTGATGTCGTACATATGCTTGTGTATACGTTGTTTCAAGTTGCGCTCTGTCTTCCCTATGTAGTATGCCCAGCATACAGTACAGTAAGCAAAATAGACCACTCCTTTTGTGTAGCAACTGGAGTATGTCCTACCCTTAAGCATGTAAAAAATGCTGGGTATATTTAAATCTTTCATTCCTGCTATAAAGGGACATTGGGAGCACCTACCTCATTTACAGGTACCAAATTTAGGACATGCCCCTTCTCTATTATCTCCCTTTTTCTTTTCCACTATATTCTTTAAGTTATAATTCCTCTTATAACTGTATCTAAGAGGTTTCTGAAAAAAATCTACCTTAGTAGGCATCCTTCTAAACATATCCCAGGTGTTGTTAATAAATTTCTTAACCCACCCAATGTTAACAGTGTGTTAATATCAAGTATGGTAATTCTGGTGTAATCTGTTCAGTACCCACCAAACTGTTTTTAACACAAACTACTTCTCCACTAATAAGAAGTGGTGAGTAGGTTGATCCCCATCCCTGTACAACACTACTTTTAATGAGATTACTTAAGCTATCTGGGTACGCTCTTTCCCCAAATAGTGTATGAACATAGTTAATTTAATTCAAAAAAATCTGTTTCATCAGATGTCATCCTTGCTGTTCTAACCATTTGTCTTTTTACAATATTACATTTAAGAAAATATGGGTGGTCACTATCCTAGTGCAAATACGAGTTGGAAAAACACTCTTTCCTGTAGATGCCAAACTTGTAAATTTTATTAATATAGTCTTTTGATAGTTTAACATCTAAATAATGAGTCTCATCCACCCCTAGTTCATGTGTAAATTGTAAAAACCCTGTTCTGTGGTTCAAATATTCCATAAAACCTGGAAATAAATCACTGGTGCCTTGCCATAAAATAAATATATCTTCCAGGAACTGATAATAACCAAGGATATGTTTGTAGTACTGTGAAGTAAACACAAAATGT
Organism: Protopterus annectens; assembly: GCF_019279795.1. NCBI lineage: Eukaryota > Metazoa > Chordata > Ceratodontiformes > Protopteridae > Protopterus > Protopterus annectens. The sequence goes on from NC_056750.1 coordinate 392,867,987, forward strand.
TTTTTCCAGTATAACATAATAATATTAGCATATATGGGGGCACAGGAAGTCTCCATGGCAACCCCATCTACTTGGTGGTACAGCTCTCCTTGAAAATAAATATAATTTATATTTTAGTACCATCTCCATGTTCTCTAATACTAGTCTAAAATCATCTGATGATAAAAACCTGAATTCAACCAACATCTTATCAAAGCACTCCAAACCTGTCTTATGAGGTATCACCGAAAGCAAGTCTTTAACATTGATAGTTAAGAATATAATGTTTTCTTTGTATGCAGTGGTTACAATTTTATTCAAAAAATCCCATGAATCAATGTGAATATGTGGGTACCCGGAGTAAAAAACTTTTTTTAATTTTGTATCCACATAAATTGCTAGTGGTTGTGTTTTGGATCCCTGTGATGTGACAGTAAGTCTCAGGGGTGGATTGCCACACCCTTATGTATTTTAGGGATCCCAAAAATGGCCAGAATAATGAGCTTCTGTACCCTCAAAAACTGATACAGCTGCATATCTATCAATCCCTGCATTAAGTTCTCCTCTAATGTTAAATCAATTTTCTTATAGGATATATTGTTTATTCCTAGATACCAATACATACCTATTGTCAGTATTCAGAATACCCAACATTGTTGCCATATAATCCCATTGTTCCATTAACACCACACCACCCCCCCTTATCCGGTTTCATGACTCAAATTTTATCATTAACACTGAATTCCTTAAGTAGTTTCTTTTCTTTTGGAGACCGGTTAGATTAGTCATACTTGTTTTTCCCATACCCATTCTTAGTTAAACTTACACATCTCAACATTTTTGTAAATCTTGCTGCAATGGCGGGTTAAAAATACTTCTCTTCGTCAACTTGGTACCCTTAGTAGTGGTGGTAGAACCACCTTTAAATAAATGCTCCAAATTTAGTTTTCTTGTAAATAATTTTATGTCCAAAATTATAACCTCCAATCTTGGTTTACTAACTGGTACAAATGTAAAACCTCTTAAGAAAAGGGAAAAGTAATTTTCATCAATCACTAAGTCTGTGTAATTGTAAATTTCTCTATGTATGAATAATGTCATTCCCGCCATTGGGACTCTCTGTATTACTTTCAGTATTTAAATTCAAGGTCAAATCGTATCCATCCCTGTGTAAACTTTCATGACCAGTTTGTGTAGTAATACATGGGGAGGATATGAACATTGCATCCTTTGCCGTAATTTCCCATGTTGGTGTGGGTGGTAATTCCCCATTACCTCTGCATAGGATGGTTGATGTGGTACATTCCATATTCTCTCCGACCTCCTGGGCCCTACCACCCCTAAAGGGCTTCACATTCTATTGTTAGCTTCCTCATAACCTTGATAGGTAACATTGTTGTTAGTGTAGGTAATGCCCCCCCCCCCCATGTAATTATCCTGATAGGTTTCTAAGTCCTCCTCAATCCAAGGTGAATACTTAGGTTCCTCATTATGTCTAGAACAGAACTTCCTATTCCCTCTGGCATAACTATTAGTATCACAGTAATAAGCTCTACTATGCTTATATTCCAGTAGGTCTTTTTCTAACTTAAAGACCTTCCTTTTATAATTCTTAACCATAAGTTTGTTCACATCTTGTAACACCCTTAAGTAGTCATTTTTTTGTATTCCATAACATTAAACAACAAATCATCACTTATTTCCTTAAGCATATCAATAGGTATATTGTATTGTTCCATTAAAACATCATTATTATGCACCATAGCTTTCAAAATTAAAATACCACAATCATTTAAAATGCCCATTACAATTTTAAAAAAATTCAGATTTTTTTTACAGTTTTGTTAGGAAATTTGTTGAGCCTCAACCCTTTGGGTAAAATTTTTTGATCAATACGTTTTAGGCACCAATTGTCCGTGCTAAAGTTTTATATTTGGTTAAGTGAGTTTTTAAAGTCTTACATTTCTTGCTGTATGTAGCTGTAGTCTTTCGGTGCCTAATATCATCCATTTCCGCCTGAATGAACGATTTATCAAGCCATTGGTAAAAGTCCAGTTTAGCATAGTCGTTTAAAAGTTGTCCGGGACCCTTTTTCCCATCTCTCTGGTAATTATAGCCTCAATGCGAGCAATTATTGGGGCCATTAACAGTTTGGGAACTTGTCTGAACTCTTCCTTTCCCTCTAAACGTAGAGGGCCTCAACTTACCGGTGTCTAACGTCATCACAACCTCTAACATCTGCTTTGGACTCCTTTTGTGCACACAGAATGGCTGTTCCAGAATCATGAGTTTGTGTATCTGTCTGTGAACAGCTTTGGATCACTCTGAGTTCATTCAACAATGAACTGTTATCCATACCTCCGGGAGAACTCCTCTGCAGCCACACAAATAAAACAATCAACCAGTAATCACGGAGTACAAATGCAACAAACCACAAAATCAAGTTGTTGGCTCCAATAAAGGCTATCCTTCCTAATGTTCCCCTTTTCAGAAGAACAAAATAATCCAAAGGCACCTCCACAAGTGTAAGTGAACACCCGTATTTTCCAAAAAGTAGATTTATTCACAAGACATAAAATAAAATAAAAAATGGATTAAGGGCTTTCATCTCCCCTCAGGAGACTTCATCAGAATCAACATCCAAAGAGCTTTACCCATTTTAAATCATCCAAGAACGTATTTCATATTGGCCATGATGGCGGAATATTGAACATATTTTTAATTTCATGAAATGTATTTAATAAGATTTTTAATATGTTGTCAGGAAAGATTTTATATATTTCGGGAATCAGGTGATCTAACCCTGGTGTTTTATTAGTTTTTTAATGTGAAAGTTCTATCAATTTTGGAAATATTTTCATGGGGTAGAGTCTTTGAGATATTATCTATTAAGAATTTGTCTAGGATTCTGTTATCATTAATTGATTTTGGGGTATTTATATCCTCATAATGTTTCCTGAAACAATGTAATATGTTCTTCATATCTGTTACTTTTATTTTTCTCTTATTTTCTACATATATGATTTATTTTATGTGATTTTTTTTTCATTTAAACATTTTGATCTTACTGCAGTTTTTTAAATTGTCTATTTTATTTTGAATATCATTTAATCCTTTATCCCAGTCTTTTCTTTTTGTGTCAATACCAGGTTTTGATCTTTCCATGTAACACAACCTTTAGGGTGTCCTATAAAATTGTGTTTGATACCTCTCCATTATTGTTTATTTCCATAAACTGATTTATTTTAGTTAGCATCCAGTCTTTAAAGCCTTTTATTTTTGTAATATAAGCTGGTATTCTGTGCCAGTAATTTAAAACTTCTGTGTGGAAAGTTGTATTGAAAATAATGGCGTTGTGATCACATAGGAGGGCAGGATATTAATAGTACACTTTCTATTTTTGATTGTAAAGAGCTAGATACTAAAACTTTGTCAATGTTAGTGTCCCAAATCAATATGAGTAGTGGAAAAATTGTAGGGAAGAGGGTAATTTTATATGATATATAGGTTTTAAATTCCTTGTATTAATTTAGTTTCCTTGTATTAATTTAGTTATATATATGGATGTGTCTTGCTCTAGGGGAATTTTAAAGGATTTAATATTCATTGTTTTTCTAGAAGAAAGAATGCAATTAAAGTATTCTGCTAATATAATTTCTCCTCTAGAATGTAGGGTTATAGTGTCTAAGTACTTCCTTACCATTTTTGTACCCATTCCGGGGATCCAATGAGGTTATAAGTGTTTAATACTTTTTCTCAAGTTTAATTACTACTAATACTAACATTCCATCTTTGTCTATGTACGAGTCTATGATTTCAAGGTTCTCAGGCTTTTTTTCCAAAGAATTAACACACCACTTCTTTTATGTCTAACTTGGGAGCTAACCAATGTTTTATAATTTTTTAGTAAGAACTTTTTTAAATCTTGTGGTATTAGGAGCATCTCTTGTAGGAATACTATTTCTGCCTTATGCAAGGAGAGATATTTATTACCACTTGCTCTTGTGATAGGATTATTTAGCCCATTTATATTTATAGATAAACATTTGTATTTTAACATTATTCGATGTATTGCATAGTGTTTAACTCATTCACTCCGGAGCAGCTCAGAAAAAGCTGCCCGCTTAATTCCACCATAGGAACAACAGTGCAGCCTGAGCTCATTTTCAGAAAATCCATTTCTAATACTATACAGAAAACAAATGTTCATAACTCTTTAACTATAAGAGCTAGATTAAAAATGTAAATGGGAAAGTTATTTAGTAGACACTGACCTTTGCAACAGTGTAAATGTTGATAGTGCATATCAGTCATTACTAAATATTTGGCAAGGAATGCTGATATTGTGCATATGTCTTTCCTTTTTGGAAAAGCAAAGCACAGTGTCTTGGTCAGTGTACCATGTAGACCCATACAATTTGTATTTAATTTATTTATTTGAATGTCAGCTTTAAAATGATACCTTAATGATTACTGTGTGATGCTCCTTTATGGAGATATTCACATAAATATGATTAATATAATATTTTCCATAATTAATAAATAAAGCCTAATATCTCCTCACCTGTAACAGACAGAGGGTACATATCCATGTAGAAGTTGTGCGTCTCAATGTCAGCTTCAAAATGATGTATCATTTGTGTCATCACCATGCTCCCATGCAAAAATATGGGTATAATAATGAGAAGTATTGCGAATGTATAATTTTCATAATCCTAAAAGACTGAGCAAACTGTGATATCTGTGCATGTGTACAATGCACAGACACAATTCTTTTACCATGTTGTAAGGAGTAACACTGTGTTCAAAATGAGGTATGACTTGGCACACTGACATGCTCCCTTGCAAAGATATTTACCAAAATATGAAAAAAATCATAATTTCCATAACCTAAGTCCGAAACAAACTTTGTTATCTGTACATGTGTATAACATAGAGGCACGGTTATTTTACCATGTTGGAACTATGAATACTGTCTTCAAAATGAGGTATTATTTAGCACATTTAGATGCTTCCTTGCAAAGTTATTTACCAAAATATGAACAAAAATCATAATTTCCATAACCTAAGTCTTAAAAAAACTGATATCTGTACATGTGTACAGCATTCGGACCCAGTTGTTTTACCATGTAGACACATATGATTGTAAATGTACACATTCTTGGTGTAGCCAACATACTGCTGAATGGGTACATGTATAAAGTAAAAGCAAGGTAAATACCGCCACTCCACTAATGAACCCAGGACAGGCATGGGACTTCAGTGACAGGCAAGCCCATCTGCTGTCTGATAGCTGTGCTGGCTACCCACTCGGACAGCTGATAACACTACAGTCTCACAACCTCCTTCAGTGTCAGCAGTCTGCCTTACCTATGCCTTTTCTCTTTACATGTGTCCATTCAGCAATAGACCTAAGGGATCAAGTTCAGTATTAAGCCCTTCCTGTCATCTAAACTCTAAACATGCCTGATGCAAGCAGAATAAAAAAGTATTGGAGGATGGTTACTACCTTATTAGATTATACGTGCTAGCACTGTCCTGAAACAGTTGTTCTTTCTCAGCATCTTCACCAGCTTCTTACCACAGTTACTTGCCAAACTCAGAAAAATATATTTTACACCACACATTTCATAATAGTTTTACTTACCATACTGGTCCTACTTGGTCATGGGTGTTTTCCATTCTTCTCCTGCATAGCTTTCCTCACGCTATTGTGGAGGTCAGTCAGCAACGCAATGCCCTCCTCATTTAGGTGAACACCATCAATTCTGAACAGGTGAACATCATCTGCGGTGATGCTGTCATGACAAATTGTAGATCCACTGACCTTGTGCATCAAGCCATGCATGAACCCATTCTGTAAACATCAGGCCTTGTGTTCTGCCCATTGACTATCTTCTGTTTTCCATTTCTGTCGAATTATGTCGGACCACACAAAATGACAATGTGGCCACCACGACTGCAGGTGTTCAAAAATTCCTCTGATTTGACATCATTCCCTCCAATGTGCAGCACAA
>NC_056750.1:393521482-393526482 GCF_019279795.1 Protopterus annectens
TGGTAATGTCTGTGGGTTCGGTGTATTTTTTGTCATTTTGGACTAATTCTGAGCATATCTGGGAATTCCCACCCAGGTTCCTAACATAACTAAAGAAAGCCTTGTGATTATCCTTAGTGTCCTGTGCAATTTTTCTCTCGAAGCTGGCCTTAGACGATTTAATGAGTGCCCGTAGTTTTTTGCTAATACTGATCAGAGAAGCCTTCGCTTTTTGGGATTTTGCTGTATCATGTAGTAGCTTCCTCCTTTTATTGTATAGTTTGTTTATGGCTGGGGTCCACCAGACAGTACGTCTGCCTTTGGAGGATTGGGTCTTGGTTTTATTTGGGATCGCATGATCCATGCATTCCTGAAGGTGTTCATAGAATGCGTTTATAAAGGATTCTGCGGTCTGGGCCATATTTTCCACAGGCCCGGGGGCTTTGAAGGATTCCACCTCGGTTTTGAGGAGTGTGAAATTTGCTTTAGAGAAGTTTTTCACTGTGGTTTTCTGGGCAGGGGGTGGGGTCAGGATGTGAATATCCAGTGAGATTAGTTTATTGTCTGATCTTACCAGTGAGGGATACACTTCTGGTCTGGAGCATAGAGTCCCCATGTTGGTGATGATCAGGTCCAGTATGTTTTCCCCTCTTGTGGGAGTGGTAACAAGTTGTTCCATAGCATTTGAGTTTATAAATTCTAGGAACCTTTGGGCTAGGGTGTTGGAGCTAAAGTAATGCTCCCAGTCTATGTTTGGGTAGTTGAAGTCGCCCAATATAATGATGTTTGGAGAGACCTTCATATTTTCCAGTGTTCTCAGGAAGGCCGAGTGGGGTTCCTGGGTTTGGGAGGATGGTCTGTAGCAGGCTGTAAACTGGAAGGCAGGTTTATCCACTGTTAGCTGCATATGGATATTCTCTGATGCTTCGTGCTGTGCCACCAACCTGGAGGTGTGGGTATCTTTGATGAATATTGATACTCTCCCTCCTTTTGTGGTTTGGTCCACGTTTTGGGGCCAGAAAGCATGGTATGAGGTATACCTTGGTAGTGCTGGGGTGCTCTCCGGAGCCTTGAACCAGGATGTCCTTCAAGGATGCATCTGCAGTCCTTACAAATGGGTTGTCCTGTCGTCAGGCAGCCCTTCGGTCGGCCGGATTCCAAAGTCTGGGTCTGGCCTCGGCTGGTGTCGCACTTCACCCGACGTCATAGCTGCAGTTCTTCGGGTATAAAGGCATCAGCCGACGCCATTTTCCTCAGTCTTTCTTGCAGCGTGGCGCCCGAAGCAGAAGCTGTTCGCAAGTGCCGGTCGGTCAGAACCAGAGATTACTACTACAAGTACCGAAGACTTCTAAAAAGCTAAGTACCCCGTTGGGGACTCTTTCTTGCCTCAGCCGATGTCAGAAAAAGTGAATAACTGTTTAAATTGTGGGAAACAAATACCTCATAAAGATTTCCACTCTTACTGCTTACCTTGCTTAGGCCCAGACCACGACGTAGCAGCTTGTCTAGCCTGTGCTTCTTTTAACCGAGCAGCTTAGGCGTCGGTCGAATTTGCTGAAGAGTTTTTCGGCTCGCTTTTGCTTACATTATGCCGTCGGATACTCCGACTACGCAAATTTCTAAAACGCATGAAAAGGACCGACACTTTCGCGGTCCACGGTTTCGGCGAAACCACGGTTAAACCAACATGAGTGTCTCGGTTTCGGCTGAAACCAAGTCCACGGTTCTTCCTTCGGCCGAAAGCTTGCCTCTTACCGAGGCCTCATCCAGCTTGGCTGTATCTGCTACTGAAATCCCACCTGCTCTTGCAGGTTCACAGGATTTATCCGATACTATCCCTTTGGATATTTCTACCCCTGCACGTGGAGCTGCTAGGCCTCCTGCATCCATGTCAATTAAGGCCTTTGCCAGGGCTAAAGCAGCAAAAACTACCAAAACTGTGCCTGCTAAGACCCCCTCTCACAGGCCCAGTTCTAGTTCACAAATGCTTAGTCTAGCAGAGGATCTCATTTCTTTGATCCGGGGATCCCAACCACATCCAGACAGGGCCTCTCACCCTCCTCCAGAGAAGAGGACTAGAGTAGAGCCCCCTGAGCCAGTTTCTTCAGATGGCTCCTCTGATGAATCAGATAATTCAAACCCTCCAGAGGCCCCTTTTTCTCCTTATGAGGACTCTGATGCAGAAGAGTCCATTCCTTCTGCCTCTCCGCCTGAGGAATTTTCTTTGGGGAAACCTTGCATGCTATGAGGGAACAATTTCAATGGCAGGGCCAGGATTTTTCAGACTCTAGGAAAAGGCTTAGAACCTTTTGCATTTGCCACAGCATAGGCCTTTAGCCATTCCTCCAGTACTTACTGTTGTGGATGATGCTTTTAATGATGCTTGTACTGCTCCTGATTCTCTTCCTCCGGCCCCTGCTAAGCCCGATAGGTACTACAGGGTTCGGACACACATTATCATTTGTATAAGGCCCCTTTGCAGATCGAAACTATCTCCCAGGGACCCAAGGCTGTAGCAGCTACCTCTACCAAAACCCTCCCTCTGAAAGGGAATCTAGGGCCTTAGAGATGGGGTAAAAAAGTTTACACTTCTGCTACTCTTTCAGCTAGGGCCTTTAACTGTCAATTCCACATGATTCAATATCAGGAATTTATGTTAGACCAGTTAACTAAAAAACTGTCCTCGGATGAACCATTAGACAAAAAATCTGTACAGGAAATGGTACATAACATTCAGCAGGTCAGTAATCATTCCTTAAAATGCGGCTATGATGCACTGGAGGCTTCCTTTAGATCAGCCATGACTGGCACAGTGATCAGAAGACATGCATGGTTAAAAGAACAGTCCTTACCAGACCATGTTAAATCAAAGCTCCTAGATGCTCCCACGGATAAGCTTAATTTGTTTGGCTCCCCTGCACAGCAGGTGCTGAAGAAGGTGGAAGAGAAAGCAAAATCTGTCCAGACAGTCAAGGATTTCTTGCAGGTCCAGCCTCCAAGGTTTAGCAGGAACTGGCCTTCCAAGAACTGGTCCTTTCCAGACACCTCCAGAGCTCCGAGAGGCAGGAATAGACGCTCAAGAGGCAGGGTCAATCCAGAGGTGCCTACAGGGGACGTCAGTGGCAGGCTAACAACCAGCGTGGTACAGCCACAGATCCAGCCACCACCACTTCCACAGGACAATCACAGTGACTTGGCTCTGGCACCGCCTACCAGGGAACAACTAGAGGCACCCTTAGGCGGGAAGCTAGCCTTATTTTCAGTAAACTGGCATTACATCACAGGAGACAAATGGATTTTACAGACAATAGACCAAGGTTACAGGTTTCACTTCCATACTCTACCAAGGAAGAGAGGAATGCCAAACCTACCTCCAAATCAGAAGACAGAAGCTCTAGAACAAATAACTCGCTTACTAAGGATGAGAGCTGTAGAAAGGGTACCATCTATGGAACAAGGGCAAGGATTTTATTCCAGACTCTTCCTGGTACCAAGAAAAGAAAACCAATGGAGGCCTATTCTCGACCTGTCCGCTTTAAACACATACCTCATTGTTCCAAAATTCAAAATGCTGACCCTACAGCAGCTTCTTCCCATGCTGGGCAAGGAGTCTTGGCTGGTAAATCTAGATCTCAAGGAGGCATACCTGCACGTCCCCATATGACCAAATTGCAGAAGATACCTCAGATTTCTTGCAGGATCAGAGCATTATCAATTCTCAGCATTGCCCTTTGGCTTATCTACTGCGCCCAGAGTATTCATGAAATGCCTGGTATCAGTAATTGCTCATTGCAGGCTTCAGGGAATTCAAATTTACCCTTACCTGGACGACTGCCTGTTACAAGCGGACAACAAAAACAAATTAACAGAAGATTTGCAAAGGGTCATTCATCTACTACAAGCCCTGGGATACACAGTCAATATAAAAAAGTCAAGGCTGATACCATCCCAAAGGATAACCTTCTTGGGTGCAGATCTGGACACATCAAAACAAATGGCATTCCTGACAGTAGAAAAACAGGAGCAACTCCCTTTCTACTTCATGGCATTAACAAAGCAGAACCAGCTAACAGCAAGAAAAGTCCTGCAAGCTCTCGGTTACATGGCATCCTGCATAATATTGATTCCACATGCCAAACTACATATGAGAAAGTTACAGTGGTACCTAAGGAATTTATGGTCTCAGCACAAGCACAGCCTAGAAACCCAAATTCCAATAATTCCATGCCTGAAGCAAGAATTCCAATGGTGGGCTCAGGCCTGTCAATCAAACAAGGGACTGCCCTTCCACAGCACTCAACCAAGCCAGACCATCACAACAGACGCCTCAGACCTCGGTTGGGGGGCACACATGCTGGACAAGTGCATACAAGGCTTATGGACACAAGACCAGCTGCACCTACACATAAATCAAAAGGAAATGCTGGCAGTAAAACTGGCAATTCAGGCATTCAGACCATTTCTTCGACAGGGTCAACTGCTGATAAGGACGGACAACACCACAGTTATGTGGTACATCAACAAACAGGGAGGCACACATTCGTACCCTCTATGCCGGATGGCAATGGACCTCTGGAATGTGGCACTGAGCTTCAACATTCACTTACAAGCAATTTTTGTGGCAGGAAAAGAAAATATACTAGCAGACATACTAAGCAGAACTACCACGGATGCCCACGAATGGATGCTGCATCCGGACATCTTCAAAACCATTACAGGGAAATGGGGACTACCAGAAATAGACTTATTTGCATCCCCACACAATCACCAACTGAAAAAATTCTGCACAAGGACGTACCACCCACTTGCTTGGAAAGTGGACACCCTATCTTTCAGTTGGAAAAACCTGACAGCATATGCATTCCCACCTCTTCCTTTGATGCACAAGGTGCTATTGAAGATCAAAGAAGACCGTCCAAGGATCATCCTGATAGCTCCAGACTGGCCAAGGCAACATTGGTACCCATTACTGACGAGTATGTCTCGGGAACAAATGTGGCCTCTGCCCCTAGTTCCCTTGC